>NC_136070.1:710257827-710262827 GCF_964261635.1 Lissotriton helveticus
GGCCATCTGGTCGCCCCCATTGGAAAGCATTGCGGGCGACCAGATGGCCGAGGCGATCCGGGAGACCAGATGGCCGAGGGGATCCAGGAGACCAGATGGCCGAGGGGATCCGGGAGACCAGATGGCCGAGGGGATCCGGGCGACCAGATGGCCGGGCACGAAAGGGACGCCATCCGGTCGCCCCGTGCCCCCACGAAGGAGGGAGCGGGCGCCCGGGGCATGGCGGGCCGGAGGCCCGGGGCCCCAGCCGGGCCACAGCCATGGAGGCTGCCAGGGGCCGGCGGGCCCTCCGACCCGGGGCCCGCTTACACCTTGACAAGCAGGGGAGGCCTGCAAGGGACCGACGGACCCCTGTCCTGGGCCCTGGGTGGAGCGGCAGCCCGGGGGACCGGGCCCAGGGCCGGAGCGCCCGACCCGGGGCCCCGACCGGGCCCCTGGACCCAGCCGGGGCTCCCAGGCCCGGAGGCACAGGGGAAGCCTCCCCGGGCCCGCCGGACCCCGTCCCGGGCACCCTGCCCCGCGGCAGGACCCAGGACGGAGCCCGGGGTGGGGAGGCCACCCTCCCCGGGGCCCTCAGGGGCCCCGGATGGAGCTCCTGAACACAGACAAGCAAGGGGAGGCTCCCCGGGCACATCGGAACCCCTTTCCGGGCCCTTGGCAGTGCGGCAGGCTGGGAGACAGGGCCCAGGGCCTGAGCACCCGACCCGGCCTGGAGGTGGGTGCCCTGGACGCCCGGGGGAGGCCTGCCCGGGACCCGTGGAGCCCTTCCCGGGTACTTTGCCAATGCCGTTGGCCTCATGGAGATGGTTGCCCCGGACGCGTCCGGGGGAGGCCTGCGCGGGACCCATGGAGCCCGTCCTGGGCATTGAGCCATGCCGTTGGCCTGGAGATGGGAGCCCCGGACGCCCGGGGGAGGACTGCCCGGTACCCGTGGATCCCGTCCTGGGCTCTTTGACATGCCGTCGGCCTGGAGGTGGGAGCCCCGGACGCCCGGGAGCGGGCTGCCCGGGACCCATGGAGCCCGTCCTGGACACTTTGACATGCCGTCGGCCTGGAGGAGGGTGCCCGGGACGCCCGTGGGAAGCCTGGTCGGGACCCGTGGAGCCCTTCCCGGGTACTTTGCCAATGCCGTTGGCCTCCTGGAGATGTGTGCCCCGAACGCCCGGGGGGAGGGCTGCCCGGGGCCCGTGGAGCCCGCCCTGGGCACTTTGACATGCCTTCGTCCTGGAGGTGGGAGCCCCGGACGCCCGGGGGAGGGCTGCCCGGGACCCATGGAGCCCTTCCCGGTTACTCTGCCATCCCGTTGGCCTCCTGGAGATGGGTGCCCCGGACGCCCGGGGGAGGTCTGTCCGGGGCCCATGGAGCCCGTCCTGGGCAGTGTGACATGCCGTCGGCCTGGAGGTGGGAGCCCCGGACGCCCGGGGGAGGGCTGCCCGGGACCCATGGAGCCCTTCCCGGTTACTCTGCCATCCCGTTGGCCTCCTGGAGATGGGTGCCCCGGACGCCCGGGGGAGGTCTGTCCGGGCCCATGGAGCCCGTCCTGGGCAGTGTGACATGCCGTCGGCCTGGAGGTGGGAGCCCCGGACGCCCGGGGGAAGGCTGCCCGGGACCGTGGAGCCCTTCCCGGTTACTCTGCCATCCCGTTGGCCTCCTGGAGATGGGTGCCCCGGACGCCTGGGGGAGGTCTGTCCGGGGCCATGGAGCCCGTCCTGGGCAGTGTGACATGCCGTCGGCCTGGAGGTGGGAGCCCCGGACGCCCGGGGGAAGGCTGCCCGGGACCCGTGGAGCCCTTCCCGGGTACTTTGCCATCCCGTTGGCCTCCTGGAGATGGGTGCCCCGGACGCCCGGGGGGAGGTCTGTCCGGGGCCCATGGAGCCCGTCCTGGGCAGTGTGACATGCCGTCGGCCTGGAGGTGGGAGCCCCGGACGCCCGGGGAAGGCTGCCCGGGACCCGTGGAGCCCTTCCCGGGTACTTTGCCATCCCATTGGCCTCCTGGAGATGGGTGCCCCGGACGCCCAGGGGCGGTCTGTCCGGGACACGTGGAGCCCGTCCTGGGCATTGAGCCATGCCGTTGGCCCGGAGAATGGAGCCCCCAGACGCCCGGGGGAGGTGTTGCCCAGGCATATCTCATCTGGTCCCCCGGGCAGAGAACCACCAGCCCTGGAGAGGTGTCCGGGCGTACCCTGCCCCTAGTAATCCGGAGGGAAATTACCCCCCTTTCTTGCAATCCGTGCACGCGAGGTGACAGAGGGGACCCAAGGCGTAAAAGAACCCGACCTCATGGAGCCCTAGCTGGGATCCGGGAGGCGAATGGCACCTCATCGGGACTTCCAGGGAAGCCCAGCCATCTGGTCGCCCCATTGGAAAGCATCGCGGGCGACCAGATGGCCGGGATCGAAAGGACTCCCAGCTCCCCATCCATCCCAAGCCTTCGCGGTGGGGTTCCTGACTTCCTGCCCACGCAAGGCAGGGCTCTTGGACCCCGGCTGGGCCTCAGGCGCAGGTTGGACCACCGGAGCTCTAGGGCCCGGACGACCTGGGGGGAGGAATGCCCGGGACCCGTGGAGCCCGTCCTGGGTACTTTGACATGCCGTCGGCCTGGAGGTGGGTGCCCCGGACGCCCGGGGGAAGCTGCCCGGGACCCATGGAGCCCGTCCTGGGTACTTTGACATTCCGTCGGCCTGGAGGTGGGAGCCCCGGATGCCCGGGGAGAGGTCTGCCCGGGACCCATGGAGCCCGTCCTGGGTACTTTGCCTATGCCGTTGGCCTCATGGAGACGGGTGTCCCAGACGCCCGGGGGAGGACTGTCCCAGACTCATGGAGCCCGTCCTGGGCACTTTGACATGCCGTCTGCCTGGAGGTGGGAGCCCCGGACGCCCGGGGGAGGGCTGCCCGGGACCCATGGAGCCCGACCCGGGCACGCTGCCATGCCGTCAGCCTGGATGGAGCCCCGGACGTCCGGGGTACGAGTGACCGGGACGCATGGAGCCCGTCCTGGGCACTTTTCCGTGCCTTCGGCCTGGAGCCCCCAGACACCCAGGGGAGGGCCACCGTGAAAACCATGGAGCCCGACCCGGGCACTCTGCCATACCGTCAGCCTAGATGGAGCCCCGGACGCCCAGGGGACGAATGCCCGGGACGCATGGAGCCCGTCCTGGGCACTTTTCCATGCATTCGGCCTGGAGCCCCCAGACACCCAGGGGAGGACATCCCTGGAAACCATGGATCACGACCCGGGCACTCTGCCATGCCGTCAGCCTGGATGGAGCCCCGGACGCCCGGGGGATGAATGCCCGGGACGCATGGAGCCTGTCCTGGGCACTTTTCCATGCCGTCAGCCTGGATGGAGCCCCGGACGCCCGGGTGACGACTGCCCAGGAGCCATGGAGCCCGTCCTGGGCAATTTGACATGCGGTTGGCCTGGAGGAAGGAAGCCCCGGGTGGCCTAGGGAGGTGTTGCCCAGGCATAGCCCATCTGGTCCCCATGGCAGAGAACCGCCAGCCTCGGAGGGGTGTCCGGGCGTACCCTTCTCCCTAGTAATCCGGAGGAAAATTACCCCCTTTTCTTGTAATCTGTGCACGCGAGGTGACAGAGGGGACCCAAGGCGCGAATGTACCCGACCTCCTGGAGCCCTCGCTGGGATCCGGGCGGCGAATGGCACCTCATCGGGACTTCCAGGGAAGTTCGGCCATCTGGTCGCCCTTATAGGAAAGCGTTGCGGGCGACCAGATGCCCGAGGGGATCCGGACGACCAGATGGCCGAGGGAATCTGGGCGATCAGATGGCTGGACACGGAAGTGAAGCCGCCTGGACTCTCCCGACCCTGTCCCTGTCCCCGTCCCCGTCCCCGTCCCGGGACGAATGCCCGGGACGCATGGAGCCCGTCCTGGGCACTTTTCCATGCCTTCGGCCTGGAGCCCCCAGACACCCAGGGGAGGACCACCGTGAAAACCATGGAGCCCGACCCGGGCACTCTGCTATACCGTCAGCCTGGATTGAGCCCCGGACGCCCGGGGGACGAATGCCCGGGACGCATGGAGCCCGTCCTGGGCACTTTTCCATGCCTTCGGCCTGGAGCCCCCAGACACCCAGGGGAGGACCACCGTGAAAACCATGGAGCCCGACCCGGGCACTCTGCCATACCGTCAGCCTGGATGGAGCCCCGGACGCCCGGGGGACGAATGCCCGGGACGCATGGAGCCCGTCCTGGCCACTTTTCCATGCCGCCGGGGTGGATGGAGCCCCGGGCGCCCAGGGGACGACTGCCCAAGAGCCATGGAGCCCGTCCTGGGCAATTTGACATGCCGTCGGCCTGGCGGAAGGAAGCCCCGGGTGGCCTAGGGAGGTGTTACCCAGGCATAGCCTATCTGGTCCCCATGGCAGAGAACCACCAGCCTTGGAGGGGTGTCTGGGCGTACCCTGTCCCTAGTAATCCGGAGGGAAATTACCCCCCTTTCTTGCAATCCGTGCACGCGAGGTGACAGAGGGGACCCAAGGCGTAAAAGAACCCGACCTCATGGAGCCCTAGCTGGGATCTGGGAGGCGAATGGCACCTCATCGGGACTTCCAGGGAAGTTCGGCCATCTGGTCGTCGATTTGTCGAGCCCTGGGAGAGAACTGGGGCTCGGCAGGGCCAGGGTGCCAGCAGGTCCCAGTCTGCCAGGTAACCAGGTCTGGGGATATGCTGCCCATGCGCTGCCGGGGCCCGGGCATGACCTCCGGTGGGCCCTCAGGTGCGTCAGTCTGGCACGGGGAGGCTCTGAACCTGCTTGGCTGGGGCCAGGGCTCCACAAATCCACTCGCCCGCTCGACCGGGGCCTAAACGGCGTCCTGCTCATGGCGGGCTTGGGGCTTAGCTTCCAAACCCTACCCCCAGGCCAGGGAGAGCCTCTGCAGGCCCCGATGGACCCCAGCACCCGGAACCTCAGCTGGATTGCAGGACGGGGGCTCCAGCACCCCGGGACCTGCCGGACAGAGTTAAAGCCCCGGGCCCGGTCCC
>NC_136070.1:710272827-710280327 GCF_964261635.1 Lissotriton helveticus
GAGACCAGATGGCCGAGGGGATCCGGGCGACCAGATGGCCGGGCACGAAAGGGACGCCATCCGGTCGCCCCGTGCCCCCACGAAGGAGGGAGCGGGCGCCCGGGGCATGGCGGGCCGGAGGCCCGGGGCCCCAGCCGGGCCACAGCCATGGAGGCTGCCAGGGGCCGGCGGGCCCTCCGACCCGGGGCCCGCTTACACCTTGACAAGCAGGGGAGGCCTGCAAGGGACCGACGGACCCCTGTCCTGGGCCCTGGGTGGAGCGGCAGCCCGGGGGACCGGGCCCAGGGCCGGAGCGCCCGACCCGGGGCCCCGACCGGGCCCCTGGACCCAGCCGGGGCTCCCAGGCCCGGAGGCACAGGGGAAGCCTCCCCGGGCCCGCCGGACCCCGTCCCGGGCACCCTGCCCCGCGGCAGGACCCAGGACGGAGCCCGGGGTGGGGAGGCCACCCTCCCCGGGGCCCTCAGGGGCCCCGGATGGAGCTCCTGAACACAGACAAGCAAGGGGAGGCTCCCCGGGCACATCGGAACCCCTTTCCGGGCCCTTGGCAGTGCGGCAGGCTGGGAGACAGGGCCCAGGGCCTGAGCACCCGACCCGGGGCCCGCCCGGGCCCCTGGACCCAGCCGGGGCTCCCAAGCCCGGAGGCGCATGGGACGCCTCCCCGGTCCCTCCGGACCCCGTCCCGGGCACCCTGCCACGCAGCAGGACCAAGGACAGAGCCCGGGGTGGGGGGGCCGCCCTCCCCGGGCCCTCGGGGGCCCTAGCCACTGCTCCTGAACCCAGCCAAGCAAGGGGAGGCTCCCCGGGCACACCGGAACCCCTTCCCGGGCCCTTGGCAGTGCGGCAGGCTGGGAGACAGGGCCCAGGGCCGGAGAAACCAACCCGGGGCCCGGCCGGGCCCCTGGACGCAGCCGGGGCTCCCAAGCCCGGAGGTGCATGGGACGCCTCCCCGGTCCCTCCGGACCCCGTCCCGGGCACCCTGCCACGCAGCAGGACCAAGGACAGAGCCCGGGGTGGGGAGGCCGCCCTCCCCGGGCCCTCAGGGGCCCTAGCCACTGCTCCTGAACCCAGCCAAGCAAGGGGAGGCTCCCCGGGCACATCGGAACCCCTTCCCGGGCCCTTGGCAGTGCGGCACGCTGGGAGACAGGGCCCAGGGCCGGAGAAACCGACCCGGGGCCCGGCCGGGCCCCTGGACGCAGCCGGGGCTCCCAAGCCCGGAGGTGCATGGGACGCCTCCCCGGTCCCTCCGGACCCCGTCCCGGGCACCCTGCCACGCAGCAGGACCAAGGACAGAGCCCGGGGTGGGGAGGCCACCCTCCCCGGGCCCTCAGGGGCCCTAGCCACTGCTCCTGAACCCCGCCAAGCAAGGGGAGGCTCCCCGGGCACACCGGAACCCCTTCCCGGGCCCTTGGCAGTGCGGCAGGCTGGGAGACAGGGCCCAGGGCCGGAGAAACCGACCCGGGGCCCGGCCGGGCCCCTGGACGCAGCCGGGGCTCCCAAGCCCGGAGGTGCATGGGACGCCTCCCCGGTCCCTCCGGACCCCATCCCGGGCACCCTGCCACGCAGCAGGACCAAGGACAGAGCCCGGGGTGGGGAGGCCGCCCTCCCCGGGCCCTCAGGGGCCCTAGCCACTGCTCCTGAACCCAGCCAAGCAAGGGGAGGCTCCCCGGGCACACCGGAACCCCTTTCCGGGCCCTTGGCAGTGCGGCTGGCTGGGAGACAGGGCCCAGGGCCGTGGCACCCGACCCGGGGCCCGGCCGGGCCCCTGGACCCAGCCTGGGCTCCCAAGCCCGGAGGCGCAGGGGGAAGCCTCCCCGGGCCCTCCAGGACCCCGTCCCGGGCACCCTGCCACGCAGCAGGACCAAGGACAGCGCCCGGGATGGGGAGGCCGCCCTCCCCTGGACCTCAGGCCTTCCATGTCAGCCCGGCAATCTGGTCGCCCCATTGGAAAGCATTGCGCGCTACTATTGCAAACACATTATCTACCGGACTTGCTCTAGATGGCGCTCCAACATAAGGAATGTACCAACACCTTCCCTACTGGAATCGTGACGAGCAGGAGCCGTCATTAGCACTGAAGGGGCTAGTATATCAACACTTTCCCTCCTGTTGCGCAGGTTGGAGTTTGAAAAATAGATGGTATTATGCCTTTAGTTTGTGTGTCCTCTAGATCAAGTTGATCTACTGACTTGCGATGCCAAGGCATCTCGCTGTAAAGGAATGCGATGTCACAGCATGCATTTGTGCATTCGAATAGATGGCCGCCTATAACCCCTTCGCTGCGGCGGGTTTTCAAATGGGTTTGGGCATGGAGCTGCCCGGGACCCGTGGAGCCCGTCCTGGGCACTCTGACCTGCTGTTGGCCCGGGGGAGGACTGCCCGGGACCCGTGGAGCCCGTCCTGGGCACTCTGACAAGCTGTTGGCCCGGGGAAGGGAGCCCCAGACGACCGGGACCTGTGGAGCCCGTCCTGGGCACTCCTGTATGCCGTTGGCCCGGGGAAGGGAGCCCCGGACGTCCGGGTCCCGTGGAACTCGTCCTGGGCACTCTGACATGCCGCTGGCCCGGGGAAGGGTGCCCCGGACGCCCGGGGCCCGTAGCCCGTCCTGGGCACTCTGACAAGCCGTTGGCCCGGGGAAGGGAGCCCTGGACGCCCGGGACCCGTGGAGCCCGTCCTGGGCACTCTGGAATGCTTTGGCCCGGGGAAGGGAGCCCCGGACGCCCGGGGGAGGACTGCCCGGGACCCGTGGAACTGGTCCTGGGCACTTTTACATGCCGTCGGCCTGGAGGTGGGTGCCCTGGACGCCCGGGGGAGGCCTGCCCGGGACCCGTGGAGCCCTTCCCGGGTACTTTGCCAATGCCGTTGGCCTCATGGAGATGGTTGCCCCGGACGCGTCCGGGGGAGGCCTGCGCGGGACCCATGGAGCCCGTCCTGGGCATTGAGCCATGCCGTTGGCCTGGAGATGGGAGCCCCGGACGCCCGGGGGAGGACTGCCCGGTACCCGTGGATCCCGTCCTGGGCTCTTTGACATGCCGTCGGCCTGGAGGTGGGAGCCCCGGACGCCCGGGAGCGGGCTGCCCGGGACCCATGGAGCCCGTCCTGGACACTTTGACATGCCGTCGGCCTGGAGGAGGGTGCCCGGGACGCCCGTGGGAAGCCTGGTCGGGACCCGTGGAGCCCTTCCCGGGTACTTTGCCAATGCCGTTGGCCTCCTGGAGATGTGTGCCCCGAACGCCCGGGGGGAGGGCTGCCCGGGGCCCGTGGAGCCCGCCCTGGGCACTTTGACATGCCTTCGTCCTGGAGGTGGGAGCCCCGGACGCCCGGGGGAGGGCTGCCCGGGACCCATGGAGCCCTTCCCGGTTACTCTGCCATCCCGTTGGCCTCCTGGAGATGGGTGCCCCGGACGCCCGGGGGAGGTCTGTCCGGGGCCCATGGAGCCCGTCCTGGGCAGTGTGACATGCCGTCGGCCTGGAGGTGGGAGCCCCGGACGCCCGGGGGAGGGCTGCCCGGGACCCATGGAGCCCTTCCCGGTTACTCTGCCATCCCGTTGGCCTCCTGGAGATGGGTGCCCCGGACGCCCGGGGGAGGTCTGTCCGGGGCCCATGGAGCCCGTCCTGGGCAGTGTGACATGCCGTCGGCCTGGAGGTGGGAGCCCCGGACGCCCGGGGGAAGGCTGCCCGGGACCCGTGGAGCCCTTCCCGGTTACTCTGCCATCCCGTTGGCCTCCTGGAGATGGGTGCCCCGGACGCCCGGGGGAGGTCTGTCCGGGGCCCATGGAGCCCGTCCTGGGCAGTGTGACATGCCGTCGGCCTGGAGGTGGGAGCCCCGGACGCCCGGGGGAAGGCTGCCCGGGACCCGTGGAGCCCTTCCCGGGTACTTTGCCATCCCGTTGGCCTCCTGGAGATGGGTGCCCCGGACGCCCGGGGGGAGGTCTGTCCGGGGCCCATGGAGCCCGTCCTGGGCAGTGTGACATGCCGTCGGCCTGGAGGTGGGAGCCCCGGACGCCCGGGGGAAGGCTGCCCGGGACCCGTGGAGCCCTTCCCGGGTACTTTGCCATCCCATTGGCCTCCTGGAGATGGGTGCCCCGGACGCCCAGGGGCGGTCTGTCCGGGACACGTGGAGCCCGTCCTGGGCATTGAGCCATGCCGTTGGCCCGGAGAATGGAGCCCCCAGACGCCCGGGGGAGGTGTTGCCCAGGCATATCTCATCTGGTCCCCCGGGCAGAGAACCACCAGCCCTGGAGAGGTGTCCGGGCGTACCCTGCCCCTAGTAATCCGGAGGGAAATTACCCCCCTTTCTTGCAATCCGTGCACGCGAGGTGACAGAGGGGACCCAAGGCGTAAAAGAACCCGACCTCATGGAGCCCTAGCTGGGATCCGGGAGGCGAATGGCACCTCATCGGGACTTCCAGGGAAGCCCAGCCATCTGGTCGCCCCATTGGAAAGCATCGCGGGCGACCAGATGGCCGGGATCGAAAGGACTCCCAGCTCCCCATCCATCCCAAGCCTTCGCGGTGGGGTTCCTGACTTCCTGCCCACGCAAGGCAGGGCTCTTGGACCCCGGCTGGGCCTCAGGCGCAGGTTGGACCACCGGAGCTCTAGGGCCCGGACGACCTGGGGGGAGGAATGCCCGGGACCCGTGGAGCCCGTCCTGGGTACTTTGACATGCCGTCGGCCTGGAGGTGGGTGCCCCGGACGCCCGGGGGAAGCTGCCCGGGACCCATGGAGCCCGTCCTGGGTACTTTGACATTCCGTCGGCCTGGAGGTGGGAGCCCCGGATGCCCGGGGAGAGGTCTGCCCGGGACCCATGGAGCCCGTCCTGGGTACTTTGCCTATGCCGTTGGCCTCATGGAGACGGGTGTCCCAGACGCCCGGGGGAGGACTGTCCCAGACTCATGGAGCCCGTCCTGGGCACTTTGACATGCCGTCTGCCTGGAGGTGGGAGCCCCGGACGCCCGGGGGAGGGCTGCCCGGGACCCATGGAGCCCGACCCGGGCACGCTGCCATGCCGTCAGCCTGGATGGAGCCCCGGACGTCCGGGGTACGAGTGACCGGGACGCATGGAGCCCGTCCTGGGCACTTTTCCGTGCCTTCGGCCTGGAGCCCCCAGACACCCAGGGGAGGGCCACCGTGAAAACCATGGAGCCCGACCCGGGCACTCTGCCATACCGTCAGCCTAGATGGAGCCCCGGACGCCCAGGGGACGAATGCCCGGGACGCATGGAGCCCGTCCTGGGCACTTTTCCATGCATTCGGCCTGGAGCCCCCAGACACCCAGGGGAGGACATCCCTGGAAACCATGGATCACGACCCGGGCACTCTGCCATGCCGTCAGCCTGGATGGAGCCCCGGACGCCCGGGGGATGAATGCCCGGGACGCATGGAGCCTGTCCTGGGCACTTTTCCATGCCGTCAGCCTGGATGGAGCCCCGGACGCCCGGGTGACGACTGCCCAGGAGCCATGGAGCCCGTCCTGGGCAATTTGACATGCGGTTGGCCTGGAGGAAGGAAGCCCCGGGTGGCCTAGGGAGGTGTTGCCCAGGCATAGCCCATCTGGTCCCCATGGCAGAGAACCGCCAGCCTCGGAGGGGTGTCCGGGCGTACCCTTCTCCCTAGTAATCCGGAGGAAAATTACCCCCTTTTCTTGTAATCTGTGCACGCGAGGTGACAGAGGGGACCCAAGGCGCGAATGTACCCGACCTCCTGGAGCCCTCGCTGGGATCCGGGCGGCGAATGGCACCTCATCGGGACTTCCAGGGAAGTTCGGCCATCTGGTCGCCCTTATAGGAAAGCGTTGCGGGCGACCAGATGCCCGAGGGGATCCGGACGACCAGATGGCCGAGGGAATCTGGGCGATCAGATGGCTGGACACGGAAGTGAAGCCGCCTGGACTCTCCCGACCCTGTCCCTGTCCCCGTCCCCGTCCCCGTCCCGGGACGAATGCCCGGGACGCATGGAGCCCGTCCTGGGCACTTTTCCATGCCTTCGGCCTGGAGCCCCCAGACACCCAGGGGAGGACCACCGTGAAAACCATGGAGCCCGACCCGGGCACTCTGCTATACCGTCAGCCTGGATTGAGCCCCGGACGCCCGGGGGACGAATGCCCGGGACGCATGGAGCCCGTCCTGGGCACTTTTCCATGCCTTCGGCCTGGAGCCCCCAGACACCCAGGGGAGGACCACCGTGAAAACCATGGAGCCCGACCCGGGCACTCTGCCATACCGTCAGCCTGGATGGAGCCCCGGACGCCCGGGGGACGAATGCCCGGGACGCATGGAGCCCGTCCTGGCCACTTTTCCATGCCGCCGGGGTGGATGGAGCCCCGGGCGCCCAGGGGACGACTGCCCAAGAGCCATGGAGCCCGTCCTGGGCAATTTGACATGCCGTCGGCCTGGCGGAAGGAAGCCCCGGGTGGCCTAGGGAGGTGTTACCCAGGCATAGCCTATCTGGTCCCCATGGCAGAGAACCACCAGCCTTGGAGGGGTGTCTGGGCGTACCCTGTCCCTAGTAATCCGGAGGGAAATTACCCCCCTTTCTTGCAATCCGTGCACGCGAGGTGACAGAGGGGACCCAAGGCGTAAAAGAACCCGACCTCATGGAGCCCTAGCTGGGATCTGGGAGGCGAATGGCACCTCATCGGGACTTCCAGGGAAGTTCGGCCATCTGGTCGTCGATTTGTCGAGCCCTGGGAGAGAACTGGGGCTCGGCAGGGCCAGGGTGCCAGCAGGTCCCAGTCTGCCAGGTAACCAGGTCTGGGGATATGCTGCCCATGCGCTGCCGGGGCCCGGGCATGACCTCCGGTGGGCCCTCAGGTGCGTCAGTCTGGCACGGGGAGGCTCTGAACCTGCTTGGCTGGGGCCAGGGCTCCACAAATCCACTCGCCCGCTCGACCGGGGCCTAAACGGCGTCCTGCTCATGGCGGGCTTGGGGCTTAGCTTCCAAACCCTACCCCCAGGCCAGGGAGAGCCTCTGCAGGCCCCGATGGACCCCAGCACCCGGAACCTCAGCTGGATTGCAGGACGGGGGCTCCAGCACCCCGGGACCTGCCGGACAGAGTTAAAGCCCCGGGCCCGGTCCCATGTTCCGAACCCTAGCCAGGCCGGGGAATGCCTCCCCAGGCCCAGAGGGATCCTAGCGCCCAGGCCCTCGACTGGCTTGCAGGACAGGGGGCTCCAGCACCCTCGGGGCCTGCCAGATGGAGTTCAAGCCCCGGGCCAGGTCCCAGCTTCCAAACCCTAGCCAGGCTGGGGAGAGCCTCCCCGGGCACTGGTGGAGCCCCGTCCCCAGCGCCCGGACCCTCTGGTGGCCTGCGGGACGGGGGGCTCGCGCACCCCAGGGCCGGCCGGCCGGAGCTCAAGCCCCGGGCCCGGTCTCACCTTCCGAACCCTATCCAGGCTGGGGAGAGCCTCCCCGGGCCCCGGTGGAGCCCCGTCCCCAGCGCCCGGACCCTCTGGTGGCCTGCGGGACGGGGGGGCTCGCGCACCCCGGGGCCGGCCGGCGCTCA
>NC_136070.1:710290327-710295327 GCF_964261635.1 Lissotriton helveticus
GCCCGGGGTGGGGAGGCCACCCTCCCCGGGGCCCTCAGGGGCCCCGGATGGAGCTCCTGAACACAGACAAGCAAGGGGAGGCTCCCCGGGCACATCGGAACCCCTTTCCGGGCCCTTGGCAGTGCGGCAGGCTGGGAGACAGGGCCCAGGGCCTGAGCACCCGACCCGGGGCCCGCCCGGGCCCCTGGACCCAGCCGGGGCTCCCAAGCCCGGAGGCGCATGGGACGCCTCCCCGGTCCCTCCGGACCCCGTCCCGGGCACCCTGCCACGCAGCAGGACCAAGGACAGAGCCCGGGGTGGGGGGGCCGCCCTCCCCGGGCCCTCGGGGGCCCTAGCCACTGCTCCTGAACCCAGCCAAGCAAGGGGAGGCTCCCCGGGCACACCGGAACCCCTTCCCGGGCCCTTGGCAGTGCGGCAGGCTGGGAGACAGGGCCCAGGGCCGGAGAAACCAACCCGGGGCCCGGCCGGGCCCCTGGACGCAGCCGGGGCTCCCAAGCCCGGAGGTGCATGGGACGCCTCCCCGGTCCCTCCGGACCCCGTCCCGGGCACCCTGCCACGCAGCAGGACCAAGGACAGAGCCCGGGGTGGGGAGGCCGCCCTCCCCGGGCCCTCAGGGGCCCTAGCCACTGCTCCTGAACCCAGCCAAGCAAGGGGAGGCTCCCCGGGCACATCGGAACCCCTTCCCGGGCCCTTGGCAGTGCGGCACGCTGGGAGACAGGGCCCAGGGCCGGAGAAACCGACCCGGGGCCCGGCCGGGCCCCTGGACGCAGCCGGGGCTCCCAAGCCCGGAGGTGCATGGGACGCCTCCCCGGTCCCTCCGGACCCCGTCCCGGGCACCCTGCCACGCAGCAGGACCAAGGACAGAGCCCGGGGTGGGGAGGCCACCCTCCCCGGGCCCTCAGGGGCCCTAGCCACTGCTCCTGAACCCCGCCAAGCAAGGGGAGGCTCCCCGGGCACACCGGAACCCCTTCCCGGGCCCTTGGCAGTGCGGCAGGCTGGGAGACAGGGCCCAGGGCCGGAGAAACCGACCCGGGGCCCGGCCGGGCCCCTGGACGCAGCCGGGGCTCCCAAGCCCGGAGGTGCATGGGACGCCTCCCCGGTCCCTCCGGACCCCATCCCGGGCACCCTGCCACGCAGCAGGACCAAGGACAGAGCCCGGGGTGGGGAGGCCGCCCTCCCCGGGCCCTCAGGGGCCCTAGCCACTGCTCCTGAACCCAGCCAAGCAAGGGGAGGCTCCCCGGGCACACCGGAACCCCTTTCCGGGCCCTTGGCAGTGCGGCAGGCTGGGAGACAGGGCCCAGGGCCGTGGCACCCGACCCGGGGCCCGGCCGGGCCCCTGGACCCAGCCTGGGCTCCCAAGCCCGGAGGCGCAGGGGGAAGCCTCCCCGGGCCCTCCAGGACCCCGTCCCGGGCACCCTGCCACGCAGCAGGACCAAGGACAGCGCCCGGGATGGGGAGGCCGCCCTCCCCTGGACCTCAGGCCTTCCATGTCAGCCCGGCAATCTGGTCGCCCCATTGGAAAGCATTGCGCGCTACTATTGCAAACACATTATCTACCGGACTTGCTCTAGATGGCGCTCCAACATAAGGAATGTACCAACACCTTCCCTACTGGAATCGTGACGAGCAGGAGCCGTCATTAGCACTGAAGGGGCTAGTATATCAACACTTTCCCTCCTGTTGCGCAGGTTGGAGTTTGAAAAATAGATGGTATTATGCCTTTAGTTTGTGTGTCCTCTAGATCAAGTTGATCTACTGACTTGCGATGCCAAGGCATCTCGCTGTAAAGGAATGCGATGTCACAGCATGCATTTGTGCATTCGAATAGATGGCCGCCTATAACCCCTTCGCTGCGGCGGGTTTTCAAATGGGTTTGGGCATGGAGCTGCCCGGGACCCGTGGAGCCCGTCCTGGGCACTCTGACCTGCTGTTGGCCCGGGGGAGGACTGCCCGGGACCCGTGGAGCCCGTCCTGGGCACTCTGACAAGCTGTTGGCCCGGGGAAGGGAGCCCCAGACGACCGGGACCTGTGGAGCCCGTCCTGGGCACTCCTGTATGCCGTTGGCCCGGGGAAGGGAGCCCCGGACGTCCGGGTCCCGTGGAACTCGTCCTGGGCACTCTGACATGCCGCTGGCCCGGGGAAGGGTGCCCCGGACGCCCGGGGCCCGTAGCCCGTCCTGGGCACTCTGACAAGCCGTTGGCCCGGGGAAGGGAGCCCTGGACGCCCGGGACCCGTGGAGCCCGTCCTGGGCACTCTGGAATGCTTTGGCCCGGGGAAGGGAGCCCCGGACGCCCGGGGGAGGACTGCCCGGGACCCGTGGAACTGGTCCTGGGCACTTTTACATGCCGTCGGCCTGGAGGTGGGTGCCCTGGACGCCCGGGGGAGGCCTGCCCGGGACCCGTGGAGCCCTTCCCGGGTACTTTGCCAATGCCGTTGGCCTCATGGAGATGGTTGCCCCGGACGCGTCCGGGGGAGGCCTGCGCGGGACCCATGGAGCCCGTCCTGGGCATTGAGCCATGCCGTTGGCCTGGAGATGGGAGCCCCGGACGCCCGGGGGAGGACTGCCCGGTACCCGTGGATCCCGTCCTGGGCTCTTTGACATGCCGTCGGCCTGGAGGTGGGAGCCCCGGACGCCCGGGAGCGGGCTGCCCGGGACCCATGGAGCCCGTCCTGGACACTTTGACATGCCGTCGGCCTGGAGGAGGGTGCCCGGGACGCCCGTGGGAAGCCTGGTCGGGACCCGTGGAGCCCTTCCCGGGTACTTTGCCAATGCCGTTGGCCTCCTGGAGATGTGTGCCCCGAACGCCCGGGGGGAGGGCTGCCCGGGGCCCGTGGAGCCCGCCCTGGGCACTTTGACATGCCTTCGTCCTGGAGGTGGGAGCCCCGGACGCCCGGGGGAGGGCTGCCCGGGACCCATGGAGCCCTTCCCGGTTACTCTGCCATCCCGTTGGCCTCCTGGAGATGGGTGCCCCGGACGCCCGGGGGAGGTCTGTCTGGGGCCCATGGAGCCCGTCCTGGGCAGTGTGACATGCCGTCGGCCTGGAGGTGGGAGCCCCGGACGCCCGGGGGAGGGCTGCCCGGGACCCATGGAGCCCTTCCCGGTTACTCTGCCATCCCGTTGGCCTCCTGGAGATGGGTGCCCCGGACGCCCGGGGGAGGTCTGTCCGGGGCCCATGGAGCCCGTCCTGGGCAGTGTGACATGCCGTCGGCCTGGAGGTGGGAGCCCCGGACGCCCGGGGGAAGGCTGCCCGGGACCCGTGGAGCCCTTCCCGGTTACTCTGCCATCCCGTTGGCCTCCTGGAGATGGGTGCCCCGGACGCCCGGGGGAGGTCTGTCCGGGGCCCATGGAGCCCGTCCTGGGCAGTGTGACATGCCGTCGGCCTGGAGGTGGGAGCCCCGGACGCCCGGGGGAAGGCTGCCCGGGACCCGTGGAGCCCTTCCCGGGTACTTTGCCATCCCGTTGGCCTCCTGGAGATGGGTGCCCCGGACGCCCGGGGGGAGGTCTGTCCGGGGCCCATGGAGCCCGTCCTGGGCAGTGTGACATGCCGTCGGCCTGGAGGTGGGAGCCCCGGACGCCCGGGGGAAGGCTGCCCGGGACCCGTGGAGCCCTTCCCGGGTACTTTGCCATCCCATTGGCCTCCTGGAGATGGGTGCCCCGGACGCCCAGGGGCGGTCTGTCCGGGACACGTGGAGCCCGTCCTGGGCATTGAGCCATGCCGTTGGCCCGGAGAATGGAGCCCCCAGACGCCCGGGGGAGGTGTTGCCCAGGCATATCTCATCTGGTCCCCCGGGCAGAGAACCACCAGCCCTGGAGAGGTGTCCGGGCGTACCCTGCCCCTAGTAATCCGGAGGGAAATTACCCCCCTTTCTTGCAATCCGTGCACGCGAGGTGACAGAGGGGACCCAAGGCGTAAAAGAACCCGACCTCATGGAGCCCTAGCTGGGATCCGGGAGGCGAATGGCACCTCATCGGGACTTCCAGGGAAGCCCAGCCATCTGGTCGCCCCATTGGAAAGCATCGCGGGCGACCAGATGGCCGGGATCGAAAGGACTCCCAGCTCCCCATCCATCCCAAGCCTTCGCGGTGGGGTTCCTGACTTCCTGCCCACGCAAGGCAGGGCTCTTGGACCCCGGCTGGGCCTCAGGCGCAGGTTGGACCACCGGAGCTCTAGGGCCCGGACGACCTGGGGGGAGGAATGCCCGGGACCCGTGGAGCCCGTCCTGGGTACTTTGACATGCCGTCGGCCTGGAGGTGGGTGCCCCGGACGCCCGGGGGAAGCTGCCCGGGACCCATGGAGCCCGTCCTGGGTACTTTGACATTCCGTCGGCCTGGAGGTGGGAGCCCCGGATGCCCGGGGAGAGGTCTGCCCGGGACCCATGGAGCCCGTCCTGGGTACTTTGCCTATGCCGTTGGCCTCATGGAGACGGGTGTCCCAGACGCCCGGGGGAGGACTGTCCCAGACTCATGGAGCCCGTCCTGGGCACTTTGACATGCCGTCTGCCTGGAGGTGGGAGCCCCGGACGCCCGGGGGAGGGCTGCCCGGGACCCATGGAGCCCGACCCGGGCACGCTGCCATGCCGTCAGCCTGGATGGAGCCCCGGACGTCCGGGGTACGAGTGACCGGGACGCATGGAGCCCGTCCTGGGCACTTTTCCGTGCCTTCGGCCTGGAGCCCCCAGACACCCAGGGGAGGGCCACCGTGAAAACCATGGAGCCCGACCCGGGCACTCTGCCATACCGTCAGCCTAGATGGAGCCCCGGACGCCCAGGGGACGAATGCCCGGGACGCATGGAGCCCGTCCTGGGCACTTTTCCATGCATTCGGCCTGGAGCCCCCAGACACCCAGGGGAGGACATCCCTGGAAACCATGGATCACGACCCGGGCACTCTGCCATGCCGTCAGCCTGGATGGAGCCCCGGACGCCCGGGGGATGAATGCCCGGGACGCATGGAGCCTGTCCTGGGCACTTTTCCATGCCGTCAGCCTGGATGGAGCCC
>NC_136070.1:710307827-710315327 GCF_964261635.1 Lissotriton helveticus
AGGCTGGGAGACAGGGCCCAGGGCCTGAGCACCCGACCCGGGGCCCGCCCGGGCCCCTGGACCCAGCCGGGGCTCCCAAGCCCGGAGGCGCATGGGACGCCTCCCCGGTCCCTCCGGACCCCGTCCCGGGCACCCTGCCACGCAGCAGGACCAAGGACAGAGCCCGGGGTGGGGGGGCCGCCCTCCCCGGGCCCTCGGGGGCCCTAGCCACTGCTCCTGAACCCAGCCAAGCAAGGGGAGGCTCCCCGGGCACACCGGAACCCCTTCCCGGGCCCTTGGCAGTGCGGCAGGCTGGGAGACAGGGCCCAGGGCCGGAGAAACCAACCCGGGGCCCGGCCGGGCCCCTGGACGCAGCCGGGGCTCCCAAGCCCGGAGGTGCATGGGACGCCTCCCCGGTCCCTCCGGACCCCGTCCCGGGCACCCTGCCACGCAGCAGGACCAAGGACAGAGCCCGGGGTGGGGAGGCCGCCCTCCCCGGGCCCTCAGGGGCCCTAGCCACTGCTCCTGAACCCAGCCAAGCAAGGGGAGGCTCCCCGGGCACATCGGAACCCCTTCCCGGGCCCTTGGCAGTGCGGCACGCTGGGAGACAGGGCCCAGGGCCGGAGAAACCGACCCGGGGCCCGGCCGGGCCCCTGGACGCAGCCGGGGCTCCCAAGCCCGGAGGTGCATGGGACGCCTCCCCGGTCCCTCCGGACCCCGTCCCGGGCACCCTGCCACGCAGCAGGACCAAGGACAGAGCCCGGGGTGGGGAGGCCACCCTCCCCGGGCCCTCAGGGGCCCTAGCCACTGCTCCTGAACCCCGCCAAGCAAGGGGAGGCTCCCCGGGCACACCGGAACCCCTTCCCGGGCCCTTGGCAGTGCGGCAGGCTGGGAGACAGGGCCCAGGGCCGGAGAAACCGACCCGGGGCCCGGCCGGGCCCCTGGACGCAGCCGGGGCTCCCAAGCCCGGAGGTGCATGGGACGCCTCCCCGGTCCCTCCGGACCCCATCCCGGGCACCCTGCCACGCAGCAGGACCAAGGACAGAGCCCGGGGTGGGGAGGCCGCCCTCCCCGGGCCCTCAGGGGCCCTAGCCACTGCTCCTGAACCCAGCCAAGCAAGGGGAGGCTCCCCGGGCACACCGGAACCCCTTTCCGGGCCCTTGGCAGTGCGGCAGGCTGGGAGACAGGGCCCAGGGCCGTGGCACCCGACCCGGGGCCCGGCCGGGCCCCTGGACCCAGCCTGGGCTCCCAAGCCCGGAGGCGCAGGGGGAAGCCTCCCCGGGCCCTCCAGGACCCCGTCCCGGGCACCCTGCCACGCAGCAGGACCAAGGACAGCGCCCGGGATGGGGAGGCCGCCCTCCCCTGGACCTCAGGCCTTCCATGTCAGCCCGGCAATCTGGTCGCCCCATTGGAAAGCATTGCGCGCTACTATTGCAAACACATTATCTACCGGACTTGCTCTAGATGGCGCTCCAACATAAGGAATGTACCAACACCTTCCCTACTGGAATCGTGACGAGCAGGAGCCGTCATTAGCACTGAAGGGGCTAGTATATCAACACTTTCCCTCCTGTTGCGCAGGTTGGAGTTTGAAAAATAGATGGTATTATGCCTTTAGTTTGTGTGTCCTCTAGATCAAGTTGATCTACTGACTTGCGATGCCAAGGCATCTCGCTGTAAAGGAATGCGATGTCACAGCATGCATTTGTGCATTCGAATAGATGGCCGCCTATAACCCCTTCGCTGCGGCGGGTTTTCAAATGGGTTTGGGCATGGAGCTGCCCGGGACCCGTGGAGCCCGTCCTGGGCACTCTGACCTGCTGTTGGCCCGGGGGAGGACTGCCCGGGACCCGTGGAGCCCGTCCTGGGCACTCTGACAAGCTGTTGGCCCGGGGAAGGGAGCCCCAGACGACCGGGACCTGTGGAACTCGTCCTGGGCACTCTGACATGCCGCTGGCCCGGGGAAGGGTGCCCCGGACGCCCGGGGCCCGTAGCCCGTCCTGGGCACTCTGACAAGCCGTTGGCCCGGGGAAGGGAGCCCTGGACGCCCGGGACCCGTGGAGCCCGTCCTGGGCACTCTGGAATGCTTTGGCCCGGGGAAGGGAGCCCCGGACGCCCGGGGGAGGACTGCCCGGGACCCGTGGAACTGGTCCTGGGCACTTTTACATGCCGTCGGCCTGGAGGTGGGTGCCCTGGACGCCCGGGGGAGGCCTGCCCGGGACCCGTGGAGCCCTTCCCGGGTACTTTGCCAATGCCGTTGGCCTCATGGAGATGGTTGCCCCGGACGCGTCCGGGGAGGCCTGCGCGGGACCCATGGAGCCCGTCCTGGGCATTGAGCCATGCCGTTGGCCTGGAGATGGGAGCCCCGGACGCCCGGGGGAGGACTGCCCGGTACCCGTGGATCCCGTCCTGGGCTCTTTGACATGCCGTCGGCCTGGAGGTGGGAGCCCCGGACGCCCGGGAGCGGGCTGCCCGGGACCCATGGAGCCCGTCCTGGACACTTTGACATGCCGTCGGCCTGGAGGAGGGTGCCCGGGACGCCCGTGGGAAGCCTGGTCGGGACCCGTGGAGCCCTTCCCGGGTACTTTGCCAATGCCGTTGGCCTCCTGGAGATGTGTGCCCCGAACGCCCGGGGGGAGGGCTGCCCGGGGCCCGTGGAGCCCGCCCTGGGCACTTTGACATGCCTTCGTCCTGGAGGTGGGAGCCCCGGACGCCCGGGGGAGGGCTGCCCGGGACCCATGGAGCCCTTCCCGGTTACTCTGCCATCCCGTTGGCCTCCTGGAGATGGGTGCCCCGGACGCCCGGGGGAGGTCTGTCCGGGGCCCATGGAGCCCGTCCTGGGCAGTGTGACATGCCGTCGGCCTGGAGGTGGGAGCCCCGGACGCCCGGGGGAGGGCTGCCCGGGACCCATGGAGCCCTTCCCGGTTACTCTGCCATCCCGTTGGCCTCCTGGAGATGGGTGCCCTGGACGCCCGGGGGAGGCCTGCCCGGGACCCGTGGAGCCCTTCCCGGGTACTTTGCCAATGCCGTTGGCCTCATGGAGATGGTTGCCCCGGACGCGTCCGGGGGAGGCCTGCGCGGGACCCATGGAGCCCGTCCTGGGCATTGAGCCATGCCGTTGGCCTGGAGATGGGAGCCCCGGACGCCCGGGGGAGGACTGCCCGGTACCCGTGGATCCCGTCCTGGGCTCTTTGACATGCCGTCGGCCTGGAGGTGGGAGCCCCGGACGCCCGGGAGCGGGCTGCCCGGGACCCATGGAGCCCGTCCTGGACACTTTGACATGCCGTCGGCCTGGAGGAGGGTGCCCGGGACGCCCGTGGGAAGCCTGGTCGGGACCCGTGGAGCCCTTCCCGGGTACTTTGCCAATGCCGTTGGCCTCCTGGAGATGTGTGCCCCGAACGCCCGGGGGGAGGGCTGCCCGGGGCCCGTGGAGCCCGCCCTGGGCACTTTGACATGCCTTCGTCCTGGAGGTGGGAGCCCCGGACGCCCGGGGGAGGGCTGCCCGGGACCCATGGAGCCCTTCCCGGTTACTCTGCCATCCCGTTGGCCTCCTGGAGATGGGTGCCCCGGACGCCCGGGGGAGGTCTGTCCGGGGCCCATGGAGCCCGTCCTGGGCAGTGTGACATGCCGTCGGCCTGGAGGTGGGAGCCCCGGACGCCCGGGGGAGGGCTGCCCGGGACCCATGGAGCCCTTCCCGGTTACTCTGCCATCCCGTTGGCCTCCTGGAGATGGGTGCCCCGGACGCCCGGGGGAGGTCTGTCCGGGGCCCATGGAGCCCGTCCTGGGCAGTGTGACATGCCGTCGGCCTGGAGGTGGGAGCCCCGGACGCCCGGGGGAAGGCTGCCCGGGACCCGTGGAGCCCTTCCCGGTTACTCTGCCATCCCGTTGGCCTCCTGGAGATGGGTGCCCCGGACGCCCGGGGGAGGTCTGTCCGGGGCCCATGGAGCCCGTCCTGGGCAGTGTGACATGCCGTCGGCCTGGAGGTGGGAGCCCCGGACGCCCGGGGGAAGGCTGCCCGGGACCCGTGGAGCCCTTCCCGGGTACTTTGCCATCCCGTTGGCCTCCTGGAGATGGGTGCCCCGGACGCCCGGGGGGAGGTCTGTCCGGGGCCCATGGAGCCCGTCCTGGGCAGTGTGACATGCCGTCGGCCTGGAGGTGGGAGCCCCGGACGCCCGGGGGAAGGCTGCCCGGGACCCGTGGAGCCCTTCCCGGGTACTTTGCCATCCCATTGGCCTCCTGGAGATGGGTGCCCCGGACGCCCAGGGGCGGTCTGTCCGGGACACGTGGAGCCCGTCCTGGGCATTGAGCCATGCCGTTGGCCCGGAGAATGGAGCCCCCAGACGCCCGGGGGAGGTGTTGCCCAGGCATATCTCATCTGGTCCCCCGGGCAGAGAACCACCAGCCCTGGAGAGGTGTCCGGGCGTACCCTGCCCCTAGTAATCCGGAGGGAAATTACCCCCCTTTCTTGCAATCCGTGCACGCGAGGTGACAGAGGGGACCCAAGGCGTAAAAGAACCCGACCTCATGGAGCCCTAGCTGGGATCCGGGAGGCGAATGGCACCTCATCGGGACTTCCAGGGAAGCCCAGCCATCTGGTCGCCCCATTGGAAAGCATCGCGGGCGACCAGATGGCCGGGATCGAAAGGACTCCCAGCTCCCCATCCATCCCAAGCCTTCGCGGTGGGGTTCCTGACTTCCTGCCCACGCAAGGCAGGGCTCTTGGACCCCGGCTGGGCCTCAGGCGCAGGTTGGACCACCGGAGCTCTAGGGCCCGGACGACCTGGGGGGAGGAATGCCCGGGACCCGTGGAGCCCGTCCTGGGTACTTTGACATGCCGTCGGCCTGGAGGTGGGTGCCCCGGACGCCCGGGGGAAGCTGCCCGGGACCCATGGAGCCCGTCCTGGGTACTTTGACATTCCGTCGGCCTGGAGGTGGGAGCCCCGGATGCCCGGGGAGAGGTCTGCCCGGGACCCATGGAGCCCGTCCTGGGTACTTTGCCTATGCCGTTGGCCTCATGGAGACGGGTGTCCCAGACGCCCGGGGGAGGACTGTCCCAGACTCATGGAGCCCGTCCTGGGCACTTTGACATGCCGTCTGCCTGGAGGTGGGAGCCCCGGACGCCCGGGGGAGGGCTGCCCGGGACCCATGGAGCCCGACCCGGGCACGCTGCCATGCCGTCAGCCTGGATGGAGCCCCGGACGTCCGGGGTACGAGTGACCGGGACGCATGGAGCCCGTCCTGGGCACTTTTCCGTGCCTTCGGCCTGGAGCCCCCAGACACCCAGGGGAGGGCCACCGTGAAAACCATGGAGCCCGACCCGGGCACTCTGCCATACCGTCAGCCTAGATGGAGCCCCGGACGCCCAGGGGACGAATGCCCGGGACGCATGGAGCCCGTCCTGGGCACTTTTCCATGCCTTCGGCCTGGAGCCCCCAGACACCCAGGGGAGGACATCCCTGGAAACCATGGATCACGACCCGGGCACTCTGCCATGCCGTCAGCCTGGATGGAGCCCCGGACGCCCGGGGGATGAATGCCCGGGACGCATGGAGCCTGTCCTGGGCACTTTTCCATGCCGTCAGCCTGGATGGAGCCCCGGACGCCCGGGTGACGACTGCCCAGGAGCCATGGAGCCCGTCCTGGGCAATTTGACATGCGGTTGGCCTGGAGGAAGGAAGCCCCGGGTGGCCTAGGGAGGTGTTGCCCAGGCATAGCCCATCTGGTCCCCATGGCAGAGAACCGCCAGCCTCGGAGGGGTGTCCGGGCGTACCCTTCTCCCTAGTAATCCGGAGGAAAATTACCCCCTTTTCTTGTAATCTGTGCACGCGAGGTGACAGAGGGGACCCAAGGCGCGAATGTACCCGACCTCCTGGAGCCCTCGCTGGGATCCGGGCGGCGAATGGCACCTCATCGGGACTTCCAGGGAAGTTCGGCCATCTGGTCGCCCTTATAGGAAAGCGTTGCGGGCGACCAGATGCCCGAGGGGATCCGGACGACCAGATGGCCGAGGGAATCTGGGCGATCAGATGGCTGGACACGGAAGTGAAGCCGCCTGGACTCTCCCGACCCTGTCCCTGTCCCCGTCCCCGTCCCCGTCCCGGGACGAATGCCCGGGACGCATGGAGCCCGTCCTGGGCACTTTTCCATGCCTTCGGCCTGGAGCCCCCAGACACCCAGGGGAGGACCACCGTGAAAACCATGGAGCCCGACCCGGGCACTCTGCTATACCGTCAGCCTGGATTGAGCCCCGGACGCCCGGGGGACGAATGCCCGGGACGCATGGAGCCCGTCCTGGGCACTTTTCCATGCCTTCGGCCTGGAGCCCCCAGACACCCAGGGGAGGACCACCGTGAAAACCATGGAGCCCGACCCGGGCACTCTGCCATACCGTCAGCCTGGATGGAGCCCCGGACGCCCGGGGGACGAATGCCCGGGACGCATGGAGCCCGTCCTGGCCACTTTTCCATGCCGCCGGGGTGGATGGAGCCCCGGGCGCCCAGGGGACGACTGCCCAAGAGCCATGGAGCCCGTCCTGGGCAATTTGACATGCCGTCGGCCTGGCGGAAGGAAGCCCCGGGTGGCCTAGGGAGGTGTTACCCAGGCATAGCCTATCTGGTCCCCATGGCAGAGAACCACCAGCCTTGGAGGGGTGTCTGGGCGTACCCTGTCCCTAGTAATCCGGAGGGAAATTACCCCCCTTTCTTGCAATCCGTGCACGCGAGGTGACAGAGGGGAGCCAAGGCGTAAAAGAACCCGACCTCATGGAGCCCTAGCTGGGATCTGGGAGGCGAATGGCACCTCATCGGGACTTCCAGGGAAGTTCGGCCATCTGGTCGTCGATTTGTCGAGCCCTGGGAGAGAACTGGGGCTCGGCAGGGCCAGGGTGCCAGCAGGTCCCAGTCTGCCAGGTAACCAGGTCTGGGGATATGCTGCCCATGCGCTGCCGGGGCCCGGGCATGACCTCCGGTGGGCCCTCAGGTGCGTCAGTCTGGCACGGGGAGGCTCTGAACCTGCTTGGCTGGGGCCAGGGCTCCACAAATCCACTCGCCCGCTCGACCGGGGCCTAAACGGCGTCCTGCTCATGGCGGGCTTGGGGCTTAGCTTCCAAACCCTACCCCCAGGCCAGGGAGAGCCTCTGCAGGCCCCGATGGACCCCAGCACCCGGAACCTCAGCTGGATTGCAGGACGGGGGCTCCAGCACCCCGGGACCTGCCGGACAGAGTTAAAGCCCCGGGCCCGGTCCCATGTTCCGAACCCTAGCCAGGCCGGGGAATGCCTCCCCAGGCCCAGAGGGATCCTAGCGCCCAGGCCCTCGACTGGCTTGCAGGACAGGGGGCTCCAGCACCCTCGGGGCCTGCCAGATGGAGTTCAAGCCCCGGGCCAGGTCCCAGCTTCCAAACCCTAGCCAGGCTGGGGAGAGCCTCCCCGGGCACTGGTGGAGCCCCGTCCCCAGCGCCCGGACCCTCTGGTGGCCTGCGGGACGGGGGGCTCGCGCACCCCAGGGCCGGCCGGCCGGAGCTC
>NC_136070.1:710325327-710332827 GCF_964261635.1 Lissotriton helveticus
GGCCCAGGGCCGGAGCGCCCGACCCGGGGCCCCGACCGGGCCCCTGGACCCAGCCGGGGCTCCCAGGCCCGGAGGCACAGGGGAAGCCTCCCCGGGCCCGCCGGACCCCGTCCCGGGCACCCTGCCCCGCGGCAGGACCCAGGACGGAGCCCGGGGTGGGGAGGCCACCCTCCCCGGGGCCCTCAGGGGCCCCGGATGGAGCTCCTGAACACAGACAAGCAAGGGGAGGCTCCCCGGGCACATCGGAACCCCTTTCCGGGCCCTTGGCAGTGCGGCAGGCTGGGAGACAGGGCCCAGGGCCTGAGCACCCGACCCGGGGCCCGCCCGGGCCCCTGGACCCAGCCGGGGCTCCCAAGCCCGGAGGCGCATGGGACGCCTCCCCGGTCCCTCCGGACCCCGTCCCGGGCACCCTGCCACGCAGCAGGACCAAGGACAGAGCCCGGGGTGGGGGGGCCGCCCTCCCCGGGCCCTCGGGGGCCCTAGCCACTGCTCCTGAACCCAGCCAAGCAAGGGGAGGCTCCCCGGGCACACCGGAACCCCTTCCCGGGCCCTTGGCAGTGCGGCAGGCTGGGAGACAGGGCCCAGGGCCGGAGAAACCAACCCGGGGCCCGGCCGGGCCCCTGGACGCAGCCGGGGCTCCCAAGCCCGGAGGTGCATGGGACGCCTCCCCGGTCCCTCCGGACCCCGTCCCGGGCACCCTGCCACGCAGCAGGACCAAGGACAGAGCCCGGGGTGGGGAGGCCGCCCTCCCCGGGCCCTCAGGGGCCCTAGCCACTGCTCCTGAACCCAGCCAAGCAAGGGGAGGCTCCCCGGGCACATCGGAACCCCTTCCCGGGCCCTTGGCAGTGCGGCACGCTGGGAGACAGGGCCCAGGGCCGGAGAAACCGACCCGGGGCCCGGCCGGGCCCCTGGACGCAGCCGGGGCTCCCAAGCCCGGAGGTGCATGGGACGCCTCCCCGGTCCCTCCGGACCCCGTCCCGGGCACCCTGCCACGCAGCAGGACCAAGGACAGAGCCCGGGGTGGGGAGGCCACCCTCCCCGGGCCCTCAGGGGCCCTAGCCACTGCTCCTGAACCCCGCCAAGCAAGGGGAGGCTCCCCGGGCACACCGGAACCCCTTCCCGGGCCCTTGGCAGTGCGGCAGGCTGGGAGACAGGGCCCAGGGCCGGAGAAACCGACCCGGGGCCCGGCCGGGCCCCTGGACGCAGCCGGGGCTCCCAAGCCCGGAGGTGCATGGGACGCCTCCCCGGTCCCTCCGGACCCCATCCCGGGCACCCTGCCACGCAGCAGGACCAAGGACAGAGCCCGGGGTGGGGAGGCCGCCCTCCCCGGGCCCTCAGGGGCCCTAGCCACTGCTCCTGAACCCAGCCAAGCAAGGGGAGGCTCCCCGGGCACACCGGAACCCCTTTCCGGGCCCTTGGCAGTGCGGCAGGCTGGGAGACAGGGCCCAGGGCCGTGGCACCCGACCCGGGGCCCGGCCGGGCCCCTGGACCCAGCCTGGGCTCCCAAGCCCGGAGGCGCAGGGGGAAGCCTCCCCGGGCCCTCCAGGACCCCGTCCCGGGCACCCTGCCACGCAGCAGGACCAAGGACAGCGCCCGGGATGGGGAGGCCGCCCTCCCCTGGACCTCAGGCCTTCCATGTCAGCCCGGCAATCTGGTCGCCCCATTGGAAAGCATTGCGCGCTACTATTGCAAACACATTATCTACCGGACTTGCTCTAGATGGCGCTCCAACATAAGGAATGTACCAACACCTTCCCTACTGGAATCGTGACGAGCAGGAGCCGTCATTAGCACTGAAGGGGCTAGTATATCAACACTTTCCCTCCTGTTGCGCAGGTTGGAGTTTGAAAAATAGATGGTATTATGCCTTTAGTTTGTGTGTCCTCTAGATCAAGTTGATCTACTGACTTGCGATGCCAAGGCATCTCGCTGTAAAGGAATGCGATGTCACAGCATGCATTTGTGCATTCGAATAGATGGCCGCCTATAACCCCTTCGCTGCGGCGGGTTTTCAAATGGGTTTGGGCATGGAGCTGCCCGGGACCCGTGGAGCCCGTCCTGGGCACTCTGACCTGCTGTTGGCCCGGGGGAGGACTGCCCGGGACCCGTGGAGCCCGTCCTGGGCACTCTGACAAGCTGTTGGCCCGGGGAAGGGAGCCCCAGACGACCGGGACCTGTGGAGCCCGTCCTGGGCACTCCTGTATGCCGTTGGCCCGGGGAAGGGAGCCCCGGACGTCCGGGTCCCGTGGAACTCGTCCTGGGCACTCTGACATGCCGCTGGCCCGGGGAAGGGTGCCCCGGACGCCCGGGGCCCGTAGCCCGTCCTGGGCACTCTGACAAGCCGTTGGCCCGGGGAAGGGAGCCCTGGACGCCCGGGACCCGTGGAGCCCGTCCTGGGCACTCTGGAATGCTTTGGCCCGGGGAAGGGAGCCCCGGACGCCCGGGGGAGGACTGCCCGGGACCCGTGGAACTGGTCCTGGGCACTTTTACATGCCGTCGGCCTGGAGGTGGGTGCCCTGGACGCCCGGGGGAGGCCTGCCCGGGACCCGTGGAGCCCTTCCCGGGTACTTTGCCAATGCCGTTGGCCTCATGGAGATGGTTGCCCCGGACGCGTCCGGGGGAGGCCTGCGCGGGACCCATGGAGCCCGTCCTGGGCATTGAGCCATGCCGTTGGCCTGGAGATGGGAGCCCCGGACGCCCGGGGGAGGACTGCCCGGTACCCGTGGATCCCGTCCTGGGCTCTTTGACATGCCGTCGGCCTGGAGGTGGGAGCCCCGGACGCCCGGGAGCGGGCTGCCCGGGACCCATGGAGCCCGTCCTGGACACTTTGACATGCCGTCGGCCTGGAGGAGGGTGCCCGGGACGCCCGTGGGAAGCCTGGTCGGGACCCGTGGAGCCCTTCCCGGGTACTTTGCCAATGCCGTTGGCCTCCTGGAGATGTGTGCCCCGAACGCCCGGGGGGAGGGCTGCCCGGGGCCCGTGGAGCCCGCCCTGGGCACTTTGACATGCCTTCGTCCTGGAGGTGGGAGCCCCGGACGCCCGGGGGAGGGCTGCCCGGGACCCATGGAGCCCTTCCCGGTTACTCTGCCATCCCGTTGGCCTCCTGGAGATGGGTGCCCCGGACGCCCGGGGGAGGTCTGTCCGGGGCCCATGGAGCCCGTCCTGGGCAGTGTGACATGCCGTCGGCCTGGAGGTGGGAGCCCCGGACGCCCGGGGGAGGGCTGCCCGGGACCCATGGAGCCCTTCCCGGTTACTCTGCCATCCCGTTGGCCTCCTGGAGATGGGTGCCCCGGACGCCCGGGGGAGGTCTGTCCGGGGCCCATGGAGCCCGTCCTGGGCAGTGTGACATGCCGTCGGCCTGGAGGTGGGAGCCCCGGACGCCCGGGGGAAGGCTGCCCGGGACCCGTGGAGCCCTTCCCGGTTACTCTGCCATCCCGTTGGCCTCCTGGAGATGGGTGCCCCGGACGCCCGGGGGAGGTCTGTCCGGGGCCCATGGAGCCCGTCCTGGGCAGTGTGACATGCCGTCGGCCTGGAGGTGGGAGCCCCGGACGCCCGGGGGAAGGCTGCCCGGGACCCGTGGAGCCCTTCCCGGGTACTTTGCCATCCCGTTGGCCTCCTGGAGATGGGTGCCCCGGACGCCCGGGGGGAGGTCTGTCCGGGGCCCATGGAGCCCGTCCTGGGCAGTGTGACATGCCGTCGGCCTGGAGGTGGGAGCCCCGGACGCCCGGGGGAAGGCTGCCCGGGACCCGTGGAGCCCTTCCCGGGTACTTTGCCATCCCATTGGCCTCCTGGAGATGGGTGCCCCGGACGCCCAGGGGCGGTCTGTCCGGGACACGTGGAGCCCGTCCTGGGCATTGAGCCATGCCGTTGGCCCGGAGAATGGAGCCCCCAGACGCCCGGGGGAGGTGTTGCCCAGGCATATCTCATCTGGTCCCCCGGGCAGAGAACCACCAGCCCTGGAGAGGTGTCCGGGCGTACCCTGCCCCTAGTAATCCGGAGGGAAATTACCCCCCTTTCTTGCAATCCGTGCACGCGAGGTGACAGAGGGGACCCAAGGCGTAAAAGAACCCGACCTCATGGAGCCCTAGCTGGGATCCGGGAGGCGAATGGCACCTCATCGGGACTTCCAGGGAAGCCCAGCCATCTGGTCGCCCCATTGGAAAGCATCGCGGGCGACCAGATGGCCGGGATCGAAAGGACTCCCAGCTCCCCATCCATCCCAAGCCTTCGCGGTGGGGTTCCTGACTTCCTGCCCACGCAAGGCAGGGCTCTTGGACCCCGGCTGGGCCTCAGGCGCAGGTTGGACCACCGGAGCTCTAGGGCCCGGACGACCTGGGGGGAGGAATGCCCGGGACCCGTGGAGCCCGTCCTGGGTACTTTGACATGCCGTCGGCCTGGAGGTGGGTGCCCCGGACGCCCGGGGGAAGCTGCCCGGGACCCATGGAGCCCGTCCTGGGTACTTTGACATTCCGTCGGCCTGGAGGTGGGAGCCCCGGATGCCCGGGGAGAGGTCTGCCCGGGACCCATGGAGCCCGTCCTGGGTACTTTGCCTATGCCGTTGGCCTCATGGAGACGGGTGTCCCAGACGCCCGGGGGAGGACTGTCCCAGACTCATGGAGCCCGTCCTGGGCACTTTGACATGCCGTCTGCCTGGAGGTGGGAGCCCCGGATGCCCGGGGGAGGGCTGCCCGGGACCCATGGAGCCCGACCCGGGCACGCTGCCATGCCGTCAGCCTGGATGGAGCCCCGGACGTCCGGGGTACGAGTGACCGGGACGCATGGAGCCCGTCCTGGGCACTTTTCCGTGCCTTCGGCCTGGAGCCCCCAGACACCCAGGGGAGGGCCACCGTGAAAACCATGGAGCCCGACCCGGGCACTCTGCCATACCGTCAGCCTAGATGGAGCCCCGGACGCCCAGGGGACGAATGCCCGGGACGCATGGAGCCCGTCCTGGGCACTTTTCCATGCATTCGGCCTGGAGCCCCCAGACACCCAGGGGAGGACATCCCTGGAAACCATGGATCACGACCCGGGCACTCTGCCATGCCGTCAGCCTGGATGGAGCCCCGGACGCCCGGGGGATGAATGCCCGGGACGCATGGAGCCTGTCCTGGGCACTTTTCCATGCCGTCAGCCTGGATGGAGCCCCGGACGCCCGGGTGACGACTGCCCAGGAGCCATGGAGCCCGTCCTGGGCAATTTGACATGCGGTTGGCCTGGAGGAAGGAAGCCCCGGGTGGCCTAGGGAGGTGTTGCCCAGGCATAGCCCATCTGGTCCCCATGGCAGAGAACCGCCAGCCTCGGAGGGGTGTCCGGGCGTACCCTTCTCCCTAGTAATCCGGAGGAAAATTACCCCCTTTTCTTGTAATCTGTGCACGCGAGGTGACAGAGGGGACCCAAGGCGCGAATGTACCCGACCTCCTGGAGCCCTCGCTGGGATCCGGGCGGCGAATGGCACCTCATCGGGACTTCCAGGGAAGTTCGGCCATCTGGTCACCCTTATAGGAAAGCGTTGCGGGCGACCAGATGCCCGAGGGGATCCGGACGACCAGATGGCCGAGGGAATCTGGGCGATCAGATGGCTGGACACGGAAGTGAAGCCGCCTGGACTCTCCCGACCCTGTCCCTGTCCCCGTCCCCGTCCCCGTCCCGGGACGAATGCCCGGGACGCATGGAGCCCGTCCTGGGCACTTTTCCATGCCTTCGGCCTGGAGCCCCCAGACACCCAGGGGAGGACCACCGTGAAAACCATGGAGCCCGACCCGGGCACTCTGCTATACCGTCAGCCTGGATTGAGCCCCGGACGCCCGGGGGACGAATGCCCGGGACGCATGGAGCCCGTCCTGGGCACTTTTCCATGCCTTCGGCCTGGAGCCCCCAGACACCCAGGGGAGGACCACCGTGAAAACCATGGAGCCCGACCCGGGCACTCTGCCATACCGTCAGCCTGGATGGAGCCCCGGACGCCCGGGGGACGAATGCCCGGGACGCATGGAGCCCGTCCTGGCCACTTTTCCATGCCGCCGGGGTGGATGGAGCCCCGGGCGCCCAGGGGACGACTGCCCAAGAGCCATGGAGCCCGTCCTGGGCAATTTGACATGCCGTCGGCCTGGCGGAAGGAAGCCCCGGGTGGCCTAGGGAGGTGTTACCCAGGCATAGCCTATCTGGTCCCCATGGCAGAGAACCACCAGCCTTGGAGGGGTGTCTGGGCGTACCCTGTCCCTAGTAATCCGGAGGGAAATTACCCCCCTTTCTTGCAATCCGTGCACGCGAGGTGACAGAGGGGACCCAAGGCGTAAAAGAACCCGACCTCATGGAGCCCTAGCTGGGATCTGGGAGGCGAATGGCACCTCATCGGGACTTCCAGGGAAGTTCGGCCATCTGGTCGTCGATTTGTCGAGCCCTGGGAGAGAACTGGGGCTCGGCAGGGCCAGGGTGCCAGCAGGTCCCAGTCTGCCAGGTAACCAGGTCTGGGGATATGCTGCCCATGCGCTGCCGGGGCCCGGGCATGACCTCCGGTGGGCCCTCAGGTGCGTCAGTCTGGCACGGGGAGGCTCTGAACCTGCTTGGCTGGGGCCAGGGCTCCACAAATCCACTCGCCCGCTCGACCGGGGCCTAAACGGCATCCTGCTCATGGCGGGCTTGGGGCTCAGCTTCCAAACCCTACCCCCAGGCCAGGGAGAGCCTCTGCAGGCCCCGATGGACCCCAGCACCCGGAACCTCAGCTGGATTGCAGGACGGGGGCTCCAGCACCCCGGGACCTGCCGGACAGAGTTAAAGCCCCGGGCCCGGTCCCATGTTCCGAACCCTAGCCAGGCCGGGGAATGCCTCCCCAGGCCCAGAGGGATCCTAGCGCCCAGGCCCTCGACTGGCTTGCAGGACAGGGGGCTCCAGCACCCTCGGGGCCTGCCAGATGGAGTTCAAGCCCCGGGCCAGGTCCCAGCTTCCAAACCCTAGCCAGGCTGGGGAGAGCCTCCCCGGGCCCCGGTGGAGCCCCGTCCCCAGCGCCCGGACCCTCTGGTGGCCTGCGGGACGGGGGGCTTGCACACCCCGGGGCCGGCCGGCCGGAGCTCAAGCCCCGGGCCCGGTCCCACCATCCGAACCCTATCCAGGCTGGTGTGAGCCTCCCCGGGCCCCGGTGGAGCCCAGTCCCCAGCGCCCGGACCCTCTGGTGGCCTGCGGGACGGGGGGCTCGCGCACCCCGGGGCCGGCCGGCGCTCAAGCCCCGGGCCCGGTCCCACCTTCTGAACCCTAGCCAGGCTGGGGAGAGCCTCCCCGGGCACTGGTGGAGCCCCGTCCCCAGCGCCCGGACCCTCTGGTGGCCTGCGGGACGGGGGGCTCGCGCACCCCAGGGCCGGCCGGCCGGAGCTCAAGCCCCGGGCCCGGTCTCACCTTCCGAACCCTATCCAGGCTGGGGAGAGCCTCCCCGGGCCCCGGTGGAGCCCCGTCCCCAGCGCCCGGACCCTCTGGTGGCCTGCGGGACGGGGGGGCTCGCGCACC
>NC_136070.1:710342827-710350327 GCF_964261635.1 Lissotriton helveticus
GCCCTCGCTGGGATCCGGGAGGCAAATGGCACCTCATCGGGACTTCCAGGGAAGTTCGGCCATCTGGTCGCCCCCATTGGAAAGCATTGCGGGCGACCAGATGGCCGAGGCGATCCGGGAGACCAGATGGCCGAGGGGATCCTGGAGACCAGATGGCCGAGGGGATCCGGGAGACCAGATGGCCGAGGGGATCCGGGCGACCAGATGGCCGGGCACGAAAGGGACGCCATCCGGTCGCCCCGTGCCCCCACGAAGGAGGGAGCGGGCGCCCGGGGCATGGCGGGCCGGAGGCCCGGGGCCCCAGCCGGGCCACAGCCATGGAGGCTGCCAGGGGCCGGCGGGCCCTCCGACCCGGGGCCCGCTTACACCTTGACAAGCAGGGGAGGCCTGCAAGGGACCGACGGACCCCTGTCCTGGGCCCTGGGTGGAGCGGCAGCCCGGGGGACCGGGCCCAGGGCCGGAGCGCCCGACCCGGGGCCCCGACCGGGCCCCTGGACCCAGCCGGGGCTCCCAGGCCCGGAGGCACAGGGGAAGCCTCCCCGGGCCCGCCGGACCCCGTCCCGGGCACCCTGCCCCGCGGCAGGACCCAGGACGGAGCCCGGGGTGGGGAGGCCACCCTCCCCGGGGCCCTCAGGGGCCCCGGATGGAGCTCCTGAACACAGACAAGCAAGGGGAGGCTCCCCGGGCACATCGGAACCCCTTTCCGGGCCCTTGGCAGTGCGGCAGGCTGGGAGACAGGGCCCAGGGCCTGAGCACCCGACCCGGGGCCCGCCCGGGCCCCTGGACCCAGCCGGGGCTCCCAAGCCCGGAGGCGCATGGGACGCCTCCCCGGTCCCTCCGGACCCCGTCCCGGGCACCCTGCCACGCAGCAGGACCAAGGACAGAGCCCGGGGTGGGGGGGCCGCCCTCCCCGGGCCCTCGGGGGCCCTAGCCACTGCTCCTGAACCCAGCCAAGCAAGGGGAGGCTCCCCGGGCACACCGGAACCCCTTCCCGGGCCCTTGGCAGTGCGGCAGGCTGGGAGACAGGGCCCAGGGCCGGAGAAACCAACCCGGGGCCCGGCCGGGCCCCTGGACGCAGCCGGGGCTCCCAAGCCCGGAGGTGCATGGGACGCCTCCCCGGTCCCTCCGGACCCCGTCCCGGGCACCCTGCCACGCAGCAGGACCAAGGACAGAGCCCGGGGTGGGGAGGCCGCCCTCCCCGGGCCCTCAGGGGCCCTAGCCACTGCTCCTGAACCCAGCCAAGCAAGGGGAGGCTCCCCGGGCACATCGGAACCCCTTCCCGGGCCCTTGGCAGTGCGGCACGCTGGGAGACAGGGCCCAGGGCCGGAGAAACCGACCCGGGGCCCGGCCGGGCCCCTGGACGCAGCCGGGGCTCCCAAGCCCGGAGGTGCATGGGACGCCTCCCCGGTCCCTCCGGACCCCGTCCCGGGCACCCTGCCACGCAGCAGGACCAAGGACAGAGCCCGGGGTGGGGAGGCCACCCTCCCCGGGCCCTCAGGGGCCCTAGCCACTGCTCCTGAACCCCGCCAAGCAAGGGGAGGCTCCCCGGGCACACCGGAACCCCTTCCCGGGCCCTTGGCAGTGCGGCAGGCTGGGAGACAGGGCCCAGGGCCGGAGAAACCGACCCGGGGCCCGGCCGGGCCCCTGGACGCAGCCGGGGCTCCCAAGCCCGGAGGTGCATGGGACGCCTCCCCGGTCCCCATCCCGGGCACCCTGCCACGCAGCAGGACCAAGGACAGAGCCCGGGGTGGGGAGGCCGCCCTCCCCGGGCCCTCAGGGGCCCTAGCCACTGCTCCTGAACCCAGCCAAGCAAGGGGAGGCTCCCCGGGCACACCGGAACCCCTTTCCGGGCCCTTGGCAGTGCGGCAGGCTGGGAGACAGGGCCCAGGGCCGTGGCACCCGACCCGGGGCCCGGCCGGGCCCCTGGACCCAGCCTGGGCTCCCAAGCCCGGAGGCGCAGGGGGAAGCCTCCCCGGGCCCTCCAGGACCCCGTCCCGGGCACCCTGCCACGCAGCAGGACCAAGGACAGCGCCCGGGATGGGGAGGCCGCCCTCCCCTGGACCTCAGGCCTTCCATGTCAGCCCGGCAATCTGGTCGCCCCATTGGAAAGCATTGCGCGCTACTATTGCAAACACATTATCTACCGGACTTGCTCTAGATGGCGCTCCAACATAAGGAATGTACCAACACCTTCCCTACTGGAATCGTGACGAGCAGGAGCCGTCATTAGCACTGAAGGGGCTAGTATATCAACACTTTCCCTCCTGTTGCGCAGGTTGGAGTTTGAAAAATAGATGGTATTATGCCTTTAGTTTGTGTGTCCTCTAGATCAAGTTGATCTACTGACTTGCGATGCCAAGGCATCTCGCTGTAAAGGAATGCGATGTCACAGCATGCATTTGTGCATTCGAATAGATGGCCGCCTATAACCCCTTCGCTGCGGCGGGTTTTCAAATGGGTTTGGGCATGGAGCTGCCCGGGACCCGTGGAGCCCGTCCTGGGCACTCTGACCTGCTGTTGGCCCGGGGGAGGACTGCCCGGGACCCGTGGAGCCCGTCCTGGGCACTCTGACAAGCTGTTGGCCCGGGGAAGGGAGCCCCAGACGACCGGGACCTGTGGAGCCCGTCCTGGGCACTCCTGTATGCCGTTGGCCCGGGGAAGGGAGCCCCGGACGTCCGGGTCCCGTGGAACTCGTCCTGGGCACTCTGACATGCCGCTGGCCCGGGGAAGGGTGCCCCGGACGCCCGGGGCCCGTAGCCCGTCCTGGGCACTCTGACAAGCCGTTGGCCCGGGGAAGGGAGCCCTGGACGCCCGGGACCCGTGGAGCCCGTCCTGGGCACTCTGGAATGCTTTGGCCCGGGGAAGGGAGCCCCGGACGCCCGGGGGAGGACTGCCCGGGACCCGTGGAACTGGTCCTGGGCACTTTTACATGCCGTCGGTCTGGAGGTGGGTGCCCTGGACGCCCGGGGGAGGCCTGCCCGGGACCCGTGGAGCCCTTCCCGGGTACTTTGCCAATGCCGTTGGCCTCATGGAGATGGTTGCCCCGGACGCGTCCGGGGGAGGCCTGCGCGGGACCCATGGAGCCCGTCCTGGGCATTGAGCCATGCCGTTGGCCTGGAGATGGGAGCCCCGGACGCCCGGGGGAGGACTGCCCGGTACCCGTGGATCCCGTCCTGGGCTCTTTGACATGCCGTCGGCCTGGAGGTGGGAGCCCCGGACGCCCGGGAGCGGGCTGCCCGGGACCCATGGAGCCCGTCCTGGACACTTTGACATGCCGTCGGCCTGGAGGAGGGTGCCCGGGACGCCCGTGGGAAGCCTGGTCGGGACCCGTGGAGCCCTTCCCGGGTACTTTGCCAATGCCGTTGGCCTCCTGGAGATGTGTGCCCCGAACGCCCGGGGGGAGGGCTGCCCGGGGCCCGTGGAGCCCGCCCTGGGCACTTTGACATGCCTTCGTCCTGGAGGTGGGAGCCCCGGACGCCCGGGGGAGGGCTGCCCGGGACCCATGGAGCCCTTCCCGGTTACTCTGCCATCCCGTTGGCCTCCTGGAGATGGGTGCCCCGGACGCCCGGGGGAGGTCTGTCCGGGGCCCATGGAGCCCGTCCTGGGCAGTGTGACATGCCGTCGGCCTGGAGGTGGGAGCCCCGGACGCCCGGGGGAGGGCTGCCCGGGACCCATGGAGCCCTTCCCGGTTACTCTGCCATCCCGTTGGCCTCCTGGAGATGGGTGCCCCGGACGCCCGGGGGAGGTCTGTCCGGGGCCCATGGAGCCCGTCCTGGGCAGTGTGACATGCCGTCGGCCTGGAGGTGGGAGCCCCGGACGCCCGGGGGAAGGCTGCCCGGGACCCGTGGAGCCCTTCCCGGGTACTTTGCCATCCCGTTGGCCTCCTGGAGATGGGTGCCCCGGACGCCCGGGGGGAGGTCTGTCCGGGGCCCATGGAGCCCGTCCTGGGCAGTGTGACATGCCGTCGGCCTGGAGGTGGGAGCCCCGGACGCCCGGGGGAAGGCTGCCCGGGACCCGTGGAGCCCTTCCCGGGTACTTTGCCATCCCATTGGCCTCCTGGAGATGGGTGCCCCGGACGCCCAGGGGCGGTCTGTCCGGGACACGTGGAGCCCGTCCTGGGCATTGAGCCATGCCGTTGGCCCGGAGAATGGAGCCCCCAGACGCCCGGGGGAGGTGTTGCCCAGGCATATCTCATCTGGTCCCCCGGGCAGAGAACCACCAGCCCTGGAGAGGTGTCCGGGCGTACCCTGCCCCTAGTAATCCGGAGGGAAATTACCCCCCTTTCTTGCAATCCGTGCACGCGAGGTGACAGAGGGGACCCAAGGCGTAAAAGAACCCGACCTCATGGAGCCCTAGCTGGGATCCGGGAGGCGAATGGCACCTCATCGGGACTTCCAGGGAAGCCCAGCCATCTGGTCGCCCCATTGGAAAGCATCGCGGGCGACCAGATGGCCGGGATCGAAAGGACTCCCAGCTCCCCATCCATCCCAAGCCTTCGCGGTGGGGTTCCTGACTTCCTGCCCACGCAAGGCAGGGCTCTTGGACCCCGGCTGGGCCTCAGGCGCAGGTTGGACCACCGGAGCTCTAGGGCCCGGACGACCTGGGGGGAGGAATGCCCGGGACCCGTGGAGCCCGTCCTGGGTACTTTGACATGCCGTCGGCCTGGAGGTGGGTGCCCCGGACGCCCGGGGGAAGCTGCCCGGGACCCATGGAGCCCGTCCTGGGTACTTTGACATTCCGTCGGCCTGGAGGTGGGAGCCCCGGATGCCCGGGGAGAGGTCTGCCCGGGACCCATGGAGCCCGTCCTGGGTACTTTGCCTATGCCGTTGGCCTCATGGAGACGGGTGTCCCAGACGCCCGGGGGAGGACTGTCCCAGACTCATGGAGCCCGTCCTGGGCACTTTGACATGCCGTCTGCCTGGAGGTGGGAGCCCCGGACGCCCGGGGGAGGGCTGCCCGGGACCCATGGAGCCCGACCCGGGCACGCTGCCATGCCGTCAGCCTGGATGGAGCCCCGGACGTCCGGGGTACGAGTGACCGGGACGCATGGAGCCCGTCCTGGGCACTTTTCCGTGCCTTCGGCCTGGAGCCCCCAGACACCCAGGGGAGGGCCACCGTGAAAACCATGGAGCCCGACCCGGGCACTCTGCCATACCGTCAGCCTAGATGGAGCCCCGGACGCCCAGGGGACGAATGCCCGGGACGCATGGAGCCCGTCCTGGGCACTTTTCCATGCATTCGGCCTGGAGCCCCCAGACACCCAGGGGAGGACATCCCTGGAAACCATGGATCACGACCCGGGCACTCTGCCATGCCGTCAGCCTGGATGGAGCCCCGGACGCCCGGGGGATGAATGCCCGGGACGCATGGAGCCTGTCCTGGGCACTTTTCCATGCCGTCAGCCTGGATGGAGCCCCGGACGCCCGGGTGACGACTGCCCAGGAGCCATGGAGCCCGTCCTGGGCAATTTGACATGCGGTTGGCCTGGAGGAAGGAAGCCCCGGGTGGCCTAGGGAGGTGTTGCCCAGGCATAGCCCATCTGGTCCCCATGGCAGAGAACCGCCAGCCTCGGAGGGGTGTCCGGGCGTACCCTTCTCCCTAGTAATCCAGAGGAAAATTACCCCCTTTTCTTGTAATCTGTGCACGCGAGGTGACAGAGGGGACCCAAGGCGCGAATGTACCCGACCTCCTGGAGCCCTCGCTGGGATCCGGGCGGCGAATGGCACCTCATCGGGACTTCCAGGGAAGTTCGGCCATCTGGTCGCCCTTATAGGAAAGCGTTGCGGGCGACCAGATGCCCGAGGGGATCCGGACGACCAGATGGCCGAGGGAATCTGGGCGATCAGATGGCTGGACACGGAAGTGAAGCCGCCTGGACTCTCCCGACCCTGTCCCTGTCCCCGTCCCCGTCCCCGTCCCGGGACGAATGCCCGGGACGCATGGAGCCCGTCCTGGGCACTTTTCCATGCCTTCGGCCTGGAGCCCCCAGACACCCAGGGGAGGACCACCGTGAAAACCATGGAGCCCGACCCGGGCACTCTGCTATACCGTCAGCCTGGATTGAGCCCCGGACGCCCGGGGGACGAATGCCCGGGACGCATGGAGCCCGTCCTGGGCACTTTTCCATGCCTTCAGCCTGGAGCCCCCAGACACCCAGGGGAGGACCACCGTGAAAACCATGGAGCCCGACCCGGGCACTCTGCCATACCGTCAGCCTGGATGGAGCCCCGGACGCCCGGGGGACGAATGCCCGGGACGCATGGAGCCCGTCCTGGCCACTTTTCCATGCCGCCGGGGTGGATGGAGCCCCGGGCGCCCAGGGGACGACTGCCCAAGAGCCATGGAGCCCGTCCTGGGCAATTTGACATGCCGTCGGCCTGGCGGAAGGAAGCCCCGGGTGGCCTAGGGAGGTGTTACCCAGGCATAGCCTATCTGGTCCCCATGGCAGAGAACCACCAGCCTTGGAGGGGTGTCTGGGCGTACCCTGTCCCTAGTAATCCGGAGGGAAATTACCCCCCTTTCTTGCAATCCGTGCACGCGAGGTGACAGAGGGGACCCAAGGCGTAAAAGAACCCGACCTCATGGAGCCCTAGCTGGGATCTGGGAGGCGAATGGCACCTCATCGGGACTTCCAGGGAAGTTCGGCCATCTGGTCGTCGATTTGTCGAGCCCTGGGAGAGAACTGGGGCTCGGCAGGGCCAGGGTGCCAGCAGGTCCCAGTCTGCCAGGTAACCAGGTCTGGGGATATGCTGCCCATGCGCTGCCGGGGCCCGGGCATGACCTCCGGTGGGCCCTCAGGTGCGTCAGTCTGGCACGGGGAGGCTCTGAACCTGCTTGGCTGGGGCCAGGGCTCCACAAATCCACTCGCCCGCTCGACCGGGGCCTAAACGGCGTCCTGCTCATGGCGGGCTTGGGGCTTAGCTTCCAAACCCTACCCCCAGGCCAGGGAGAGCCTCTGCAGGCCCCGATGGACCCCAGCACCCGGAACCTCAGCTGGATTGCAGGACGGGGGCTCCAGCACCCCGGGACCTGCCGGACAGAGTTAAAGCCCCGGGCCCGGTCCCATGTTCCGAACCCTAGCCAGGCCGGGGAATGCCTCCCCAGGCCCAGAGGGATCCTAGCGCCCAGGCCCTCGACTGGCTTGCAGGACAGGGGGCTCCAGCACCCTCGGGGCCTGCCAGATGGAGTTCAAGCCCCGGGCCAGGTCCCAGCTTCCAAACCCTAGCAAGGCTGGGGAGAGCCTCCCCGGGCCCCGGTGGAGCCCCGTCCCCAGCGCCCGGACCCTCTGGTGGCCTGCGGGACGGGGGGCTTGCACACCCCGGGGCCGGCCGGCCGGAGCTCAAGCCCCGGGCCCGGTCCCACCATCCGAATCCTATCCAGGCTGGTGTGAGCCTCCCCGGGCCCCGGTGGAGCCCAGTCCCCAGCGCCCGGACCCTCTGGTGGCCTGCGGGACGGGGGGCTCGCGCACCCCGGGGCCGGCCGGCGCTCAAGCCCCGGGCC
>NC_136070.1:710360327-710367827 GCF_964261635.1 Lissotriton helveticus
TGCCAGGGGCCGGCGGGCCCTCCGACCCGGGGCCCGCTTACACCTTGACAAGCAGGGGAGGCCTGCAAGGGACCGACGGACCCCTGTCCTGGGCCCTGGGTGGAGCGGCAGCCCGGAGGACCGGGCCCAGGGCCGGAGCGCCCGACCCGGGGCCCCGACCGGGCCCCTGGACCCAGCCGGGGCTCCCAGGCCCGGAGGCACAGGGGAAGCCTCCCCGGGCCCGCCGGACCCCGTCCCGGGCACCCTGCCCCGCGGCAGGACCCAGGACGGAGCCCGGGGTGGGGAGGCCACCCTCCCCGGGGCCCTCAGGGGCCCCGGATGGAGCTCCTGAACACAGACAAGCAAGGGGAGGCTCCCCGGGCACATCGGAACCCCTTTCCGGGCCCTTGGCAGTGCGGCAGGCTGGGAGACAGGGCCCAGGGCCTGAGCACCCGACCCGGGGCCCGCCCGGGCCCCTGGACCCAGCCGGGGCTCCCAAGCCCGGAGGCGCATGGGACGCCTCCCCGGTCCCTCCGGACCCCGTCCCGGGCACCCTGCCACGCAGCAGGACCAAGGACAGAGCCCGGGGTGGGGGGGCCGCCCTCCCCGGGCCCTCGGGGGCCCTAGCCACTGCTCCTGAACCCAGCCAAGCAAGGGGAGGCTCCCCGGGCACACCGGAACCCCTTCCCGGGCCCTTGGCAGTGCGGCAGGCTGGGAGACAGGGCCCAGGGCCGGAGAAACCAACCCGGGGCCCGGCCGGGCCCCTGGACGCAGCCGGGGCTCCCAAGCCCGGAGGTGCATGGGACGCCTCCCCGGTCCCTCCGGACCCCGTCCCGGGCACCCTGCCACGCAGCAGGACCAAGGACAGAGCCCGGGGTGGGGAGGCCGCCCTCCCCGGGCCCTCAGGGGCCCTAGCCACTGCTCCTGAACCCAGCCAAGCAAGGGGAGGCTCCCCGGGCACATCGGAACCCCTTCCCGGGCCCTTGGCAGTGCGGCACGCTGGGAGACAGGGCCCAGGGCCGGAGAAACCGACCCGGGGCCCGGCCGGGCCCCTGGACGCAGCCGGGGCTCCCAAGCCCGGAGGTGCATGGGACGCCTCCCCGGTCCCTCCGGACCCCGTCCCGGGCACCCTGCCACGCAGCAGGACCAAGGACAGAGCCCGGGGTGGGGAGGCCACCCTCCCCGGGCCCTCAGGGGCCCTAGCCACTGCTCCTGAACCCCGCCAAGCAAGGGGAGGCTCCCCGGGCACACCGGAACCCCTTCCCGGGCCCTTGGCAGTGCGGCAGGCTGGGAGACAGGGCCCAGGGCCGGAGAAACCGACCCGGGGCCCGGCCGGGCCCCTGGACGCAGCCGGGGCTCCCAAGCCCGGAGGTGCATGGGACGCCTCCCCGGTCCCTCCGGACCCCATCCCGGGCACCCTGCCACGCAGCAGGACCAAGGACAGAGCCCGGGGTGGGGAGGCCGCCCTCCCCGGGCCCTCAGGGGCCCTAGCCACTGCTCCTGAACCCAGCCAAGCAAGGGGAGGCTCCCCGGGCACACCGGAACCCCTTTCCGGGCCCTTGGCAGTGCGGCAGGCTGGGAGACAGGGCCCAGGGCCGTGGCACCCGACCCGGGGCCCGGCCGGGCCCCTGGACCCAGCCTGGGCTCCCAAGCCCGGAGGCGCAGGGGGAAGCCTCCCCGGGCCCTCCAGGACCCCGTCCCGGGCACCCTGCCACGCAGCAGGACCAAGGACAGCGCCCGGGATGGGGAGGCCGCCCTCCCCTGGACCTCAGGCCTTCCATGTCAGCCCGGCAATCTGGTCGCCCCATTGGAAAGCATTGCGCGCTACTATTGCAAACACATTATCTACCGGACTTGCTCTAGATGGCGCTCCAACATAAGGAATGTACCAACACCTTCCCTACTGGAATCGTGACGAGCAGGAGCCGTCATTAGCACTGAAGGGGCTAGTATATCAACACTTTCCCTCCTGTTGCGCAGGTTGGAGTTTGAAAAATAGATGGTATTATGCCTTTAGTTTGTGTGTCCTCTAGATCAAGTTGATCTACTGACTTGCGATGCCAAGGCATCTCGCTGTAAAGGAATGCGATGTCACAGCATGCATTTGTGCATTCGAATAGATGGCCGCCTATAACCCCTTCGCTGCGGCGGGTTTTCAAATGGGTTTGGGCATGGAGCTGCCCGGGACCCGTGGAGCCCGTCCTGGGCACTCTGACCTGCTGTTGGCCCGGGGGAGGACTGCCCGGGACCCGTGGAGCCCGTCCTGGGCACTCTGACAAGCTGTTGGCCCGGGGAAGGGAGCCCCAGACGACCGGGACCTGTGGAGCCCGTCCTGGGCACTCCTGTATGCCGTTGGCCCGGGGAAGGGAGCCCCGGACGTCCGGGTCCCGTGGAACTCGTCCTGGGCACTCTGACATGCCGCTGGCCCGGGGAAGGGTGCCCCGGACGCCCGGGGCCCGTAGCCCGTCCTGGGCACTCTGACAAGCCGTTGGCCCGGGGAAGGGAGCCCTGGACGCCCGGGACCCGTGGAGCCCGTCCTGGGCACTCTGGAATGCTTTGGCCCGGGGAAGGGAGCCCCGGACGCCCGGGGGAGGACTGCCCGGGACCCGTGGAACTGGTCCTGGGCACTTTTACATGCCGTCGGCCTGGAGGTGGGTGCCCTGGACGCCCGGGGGAGGCCTGCCCGGGACCCGTGGAGCCCTTCCCGGGTACTTTGCCAATGCCGTTGGCCTCATGGAGATGGTTGCCCCGGACGCGTCCGGGGGAGGCCTGCGCGGGACCCATGGAGCCCGTCCTGGGCATTGAGCCATGCCGTTGGCCTGGAGATGGGAGCCCCGGACGCCCGGGGGAGGACTGCCCGGTACCCGTGGATCCCGTCCTGGGCTCTTTGACATGCCGTCGGCCTGGAGGTGGGAGCCCCGGACGCCCGGGAGCGGGCTGCCCGGGACCCATGGAGCCCGTCCTGGACACTTTGACATGCCGTCGGCCTGGAGGAGGGTGCCCGGGACGCCCGTGGGAAGCCTGGTCGGGACCCGTGGAGCCCTTCCCGGGTACTTTGCCAATGCCGTTGGCCTCCTGGAGATGTGTGCCCCGAACGCCCGGGGGGAGGGCTGCCCGGGGCCCGTGGAGCCCGCCCTGGGCACTTTGACATGCCTTCGTCCTGGAGGTGGGAGCCCCGGACGCCCGGGGGAGGGCTGCCCGGGACCCATGGAGCCCTTCCCGGTTACTCTGCCATCCCGTTGGCCTCCTGGAGATGGGTGCCCCGGACGCCCGGGGGAGGTCTGTCCGGGGCCCATGGAGCCCGTCCTGGGCAGTGTGACATGCCGTCGGCCTGGAGGTGGGAGCCCCGGACGCCCGGGGGAGGGCTGCCCGGGACCCATGGAGCCCTTCCCGGTTACTCTGCCATCCCGTTGGCCTCCTGGAGATGGGTGCCCCGGACGCCCGGGGGAGGTCTGTCCGGGGCCCATGGAGCCCGTCCTGGGCAGTGTGACATGCCGTCGGCCTGGAGGTGGGAGCCCCGGACGCCCGGGGGAAGGCTGCCCGGGACCCGTGGAGCCCTTCCCGGTTACTCTGCCATCCCGTTGGCCTCCTGGAGATGGGTGCCCCGGACGCCCGGGGGAGGTCTGTCCGGGGCCCATGGAGCCCGTCCTGGGCAGTGTGACATGCCGTCGGCCTGGAGGTGGGAGCCCCGGACGCCCGGGGGAAGGCTGCCCGGGACCCGTGGAGCCCTTCCCGGGTACTTTGCCATCCCGTTGGCCTCCTGGAGATGGGTGCCCCGGACGCCCGGGGGGAGGTCTGTCCGGGGCCCATGGAGCCCGTCCTGGGCAGTGTGACATGCCGTCGGCCTGGAGGTGGGAGCCCCGGACGCCCGGGGGAAGGCTGCCCGGGACCCGTGGAGCCCTTCCCGGGTACTTTGCCATCCCATTGGCCTCCTGGAGATGGGTGCCCCGGACGCCCAGGGGCGGTCTGTCCGGGACACGTGGAGCCCGTCCTGGGCATTGAGCCATGCCGTTGGCCCGGAGAATGGAGCCCCCAGACGCCCGGGGGAGGTGTTGCCCAGGCATATCTCATCTGGTCCCCCGGGCAGAGAACCACCAGCCCTGGAGAGGTGTCCGGGCGTACCCTGCCCCTAGTAATCCGGAGGGAAATTACCCCCCTTTCTTGCAATCCGTGCACGCGAGGTGACAGAGGGGACCCAAGGCGTAAAAGAACCCGACCTCATGGAGCCCTAGCTGGGATCCGGGAGGCGAATGGCACCTCATCGGGACTTCCAGGGAAGCCCAGCCATCTGGTCGCCCCATTGGAAAGCATCGCGGGCGACCAGATGGCCGGGATCGAAAGGACTCCCAGCTCCCCATCCATCCCAAGCCTTCGCGGTGGGGTTCCTGACTTCCTGCCCACGCAAGGCAGGGCTCTTGGACCCCGGCTGGGCCTCAGGCGCAGGTTGGACCACCGGAGCTCTAGGGCCCGGACGACCTGGGGGGAGGAATGCCCGGGACCCGTGGAGCCCGTCCTGGGTACTTTGACATGCCGTCGGCCTGGAGGTGGGTGCCCCGGACGCCCGGGGGAAGCTGCCCGGGACCCATGGAGCCCGTCCTGGGTACTTTGACATTCCGTCGGCCTGGAGGTGGGAGCCCCGGATGCCCGGGGAGAGGTCTGCCCGGGACCCATGGAGCCCGTCCTGGGTACTTTGCCTATGCCGTTGGCCTCATGGAGACGGGTGTCCCAGACGCCCGGGGGAGGACTGTCCCAGACTCATGGAGCCCGTCCTGGGCACTTTGACATGCCGTCTGCCTGGAGGTGGGAGCCCCGGACGCCCGGGGGAGGGCTGCCCGGGACCCATGGAGCCCGACCCGGGCACGCTGCCATGCCGTCAGCCTGGATGGAGCCCCGGACGTCCGGGGTACGAGTGACCGGGACGCATGGAGCCCGTCCTGGGCACTTTTCCGTGCCTTCGGCCTGGAGCCCCCAGACACCCAGGGGAGGGCCACCGTGAAAACCATGGAGCCCGACCCGGGCACTCTGCCATACCGTCAGCCTAGATGGAGCCCCGGACGCCCAGGGGACGAATGCCCGGGACGCATGGAGCCCGTCCTGGGCACTTTTCCATGCCTTCGGCCTGGAGCCCCCAGACACCCAGGGGAGGACATCCCTGGAAACCATGGATCACGACCCGGGCACTCTGCCATGCCGTCAGCCTGGATGGAGCCCCGGACGCCCGGGGGATGAATGCCCGGGACGCATGGAGCCTGTCCTGGGCACTTTTCCATGCCGTCAGCCTGGATGGAGCCCCGGACGCCCGGGTGACGACTGCCCAGGAGCCATGGAGCCCGTCCTGGGCAATTTGACATGCGGTTGGCCTGGAGGAAGGAAGCCCCGGGTGGCCTAGGGAGGTGTTGCCCAGGCATAGCCCATCTGGTCCCCATGGCAGAGAACCGCCAGCCTCGGAGGGGTGTCCGGGCGTACCCTTCTCCCTAGTAATCCGGAGGAAAATTACCCCCTTTTCTTGTAATCTGTGCACGCGAGGTGACAGAGGGGACCCAAGGCGCGAATGTACCCGACCTCCTGGAGCCCTCGCTGGGATCCGGGCGGCGAATGGCACCTCATCGGGACTTCCAGGGAAGTTCGGCCATCTGGTCGCCCTTATAGGAAAGCGTTGCGGGCGACCAGATGCCCGAGGGGATCCGGACGACCAGATGGCCGAGGGAATCTGGGCGATCAGATGGCTGGACACGGAAGTGAAGCCGCCTGGACTCTCCCGACCCTGTCCCTGTCCCCGTCCCCGTCCCCGTCCCGGGACGAATGCCCGGGACGCATGGAGCCCGTCCTGGGCACTTTTCCATGCCTTCGGCCTGGAGCCCCCAGACACCCAGGGGAGGACCACCGTGAAAACCATGGAGCCCGACCCGGGCACTCTGCTATACCGTCAGCCTGGATTGAGCCCCGGACGCCCGGGGGACGAATGCCCGGGACGCATGGAGCCCGTCCTGGGCACTTTTCCATGCCTTCGGCCTGGAGCCCCCAGACACCCAGGGGAGGACCACCGTGAAAACCATGGAGCCCGACCCGGGCACTCTGCCATACCGTCAGCCTGGATGGAGCCCCGGACGCCCGGGGGACGAATGCCCGGGACGCATGGAGCCCGTCCTGGCCACTTTTCCATGCCGCCGGGGTGGATGGAGCCCCGGGCGCCCAGGGGACGACTGCCCAAGAGCCATGGAGCCCGTCCTGGGCAATTTGACATGCCGTCGGCCTGGCGGAAGGAAGCCCCGGGTGGCCTAGGGAGGTGTTACCCAGGCATAGCCTATCTGGTCCCCATGGCAGAGAACCACCAGCCTTGGAGGGGTGTCTGGGCGTACCCTGTCCCTAGTAATCCGGAGGGAAATTACCCCCCTTTCTTGCAATCCGTGCACGCGAGGTGACAGAGGGGACCCAAGGCGTAAAAGAACCCGACCTCATGGAGCCCTAGCTGGGATCTGGGAGGCGAATGGCACCTCATCGGGACTTCCAGGGAAGTTCGGCCATCTGGTCGTCGATTTGTCGAGCCCTGGGAGAGAACTGGGGCTCGGCAGGGCCAGGGTGCCAGCAGGTCCCAGTCTGCCAGGTAACCAGGTCTGGGGATATGCTGCCCATGCGCTGCCGGGGCCCGGGCATGACCTCCGGTGGGCCCTCAGGTGCGTCAGTCTGGCACGGGGAGGCTCTGAACCTGCTTGGCTGGGGCCAGGGCTCCACAAATCCACTCGCCCGCTCGACCGGGGCCTAAACGGCGTCCTGCTCATGGCGGGCTTGGGGCTTAGCTTCCAAACCCTACCCCCAGGCCAGGGAGAGCCTCTGCAGGCCCCGATGGACCCCAGCACCCGGAACCTCAGCTGGATTGCAGGACGGGGGCTCCAGCACCAGACAGAGTTAAAGCCCCGGGCCCGGTCCCATGTTCCGAACCCTAGCCAGGCCGGGGAATGCCTCCCCAGGCCCAGAGGGATCCTAGCGCCCAGGCCCTCGACTGGCTTGCAGGACAGGGGGCTCCAGCACCCTCGGGGCCTGCCAGATGGAGTTCAAGCCCCGGGCCAGGTCCCAGCTTCCAAACCCTAGCCAGGCTGGGGAGAGCCTCCCCGGGCCCCGGTGGAGCCCCGTCCCCAGCGCCCGGACCCTCTGGTGGCCTGCGGGACGGGGGGCTTGCACACCCCGGGGCCGGCCGGCCGGAGCTCAAGCCCCGGGCCCGGTCCCACCATCCGAACCCTATCCAGGCTGGTGTGAGCCTCCCCGGGCCCCGGTGGAGCCCAGTCCCCAGCGCCCGGACCCTCTGGTGGCCTGCGGGACGGGGGGCTCGCGCACCCCGGGGCCGGCCGGCGCTCAAGCCCCGGGCCCGGTCCCACCTTCTGAACCCTAGCCAGGCTGGGGAGAGCCTCCCCGGGCACTGGTGGAGCCCCGTCCCCAGTGCCCGGACCCTCTGGTGGCCTGCGGGACGGGGGGCTCGCGCACCCCAGGGCCGGCCGGCCGGAGCTCAAGCCCCGGGCCCGGTCT
>NC_136070.1:710377827-710385327 GCF_964261635.1 Lissotriton helveticus
CGACCCGGGGCCCCGACCGGGCCCCTGGACCCAGCCGGGGCTCCCAGGCCCGGAGGCACAGGGGAAGCCTCCCCGGGCCCGCCGGACCCCGTCCCGGGCACCCTGCCCCGCGGCAGGACCCAGGACGGAGCCCGGGGTGGGGAGGCCACCCTCCCCGGGGCCCTCAGGGGCCCCGGATGGAGCTCCTGAACACAGACAAGCAAGGGGAGGCTCCCCGGGCACATCGGAACCCCTTTCCGGGCCCTTGGCAGTGCGGCAGGCTGGGAGACAGGGCCCAGGGCCTGAGCACCCGACCCGGGGCCCGCCCGGGCCCCTGGACCCAGCCGGGGCTCCCAAGCCCGGAGGCGCATGGGACGCCTCCCCGGTCCCTCCGGACCCCGTCCCGGGCACCCTGCCACGCAGCAGGACCAAGGACAGAGCCCGGGGTGGGGGGGCCGCCCTCCCCGGGCCCTCGGGGGCCCTAGCCACTGCTCCTGAACCCAGCCAAGCAAGGGGAGGCTCCCCGGGCACACCGGAACCCCTTCCCGGGCCCTTGGCAGTGCGGCAGGCTGGGAGACAGGGCCCAGGGCCGGAGAAACCAACCCGGGGCCCGGCCGGGCCCCTGGACGCAGCCGGGGCTCCCAAGCCCGGAGGTGCATGGGACGCCTCCCCGGTCCCTCCGGACCCCGTCCCGGGCACCCTGCCACGCAGCAGGACCAAGGACAGAGCCCGGGGTGGGGAGGCCGCCCTCCCCGGGCCCTCAGGGGCCCTAGCCACTGCTCCTGAACCCAGCCAAGCAAGGGGAGGCTCCCCGGGCACATCGGAACCCCTTCCCGGGCCCTTGGCAGTGCGGCACGCTGGGAGACAGGGCCCAGGGCCGGAGAAACCGACCCGGGGCCCGGCCGGGCCCCTGGACGCAGCCGGGGCTCCCAAGCCCGGAGGTGCATGGGACGCCTCCCCGGTCCCTCCGGACCCCGTCCCGGGCACCCTGCCACGCAGCAGGACCAAGGACAGAGCCCGGGGTGGGGAGGCCACCCTCCCCGGGCCCTCAGGGGCCCTAGCCACTGCTCCTGAACCCCGCCAAGCAAGGGGAGGCTCCCCGGGCACACCGGAACCCCTTCCCGGGCCCTTGGCAGTGCGGCAGGCTGGGAGACAGGGCCCAGGGCCGGAGAAACCGACCCGGGGCCCGGCCGGGCCCCTGGACGCAGCCGGGGCTCCCAAGCCCGGAGGTGCATGGGACGCCTCCCCGGTCCCTCCGGACCCCATCCCGGGCACCCTGCCACGCAGCAGGACCAAGGACAGAGCCCGGGGTGGGGAGGCCGCCCTCCCCGGGCCCTCAGGGGCCCTAGCCACTGCTCCTGAACCCAGCCAAGCAAGGGGAGGCTCCCCGGGCACACCGGAACCCCTTTCCGGGCCCTTGGCAGTGCGGCAGGCTGGGAGACAGGGCCCAGGGCCGTGGCACCCGACCCGGGGCCCGGCCGGGCCCCTGGACCCAGCCTGGGCTCCCAAGCCCGGAGGCGCAGGGGGAAGCCTCCCCGGGCCCTCCAGGACCCCGTCCCGGGCACCCTGCCACGCAGCAGGACCAAGGACAGCGCCCGGGATGGGGAGGCCGCCCTCCCCTGGACCTCAGGCCTTCCATGTCAGCCCGGCAATCTGGTCGCCCCATTGGAAAGCATTGCGCGCTACTATTGCAAACACATTATCTACCGGACTTGCTCTAGATGGCGCTCCAACATAAGGAATGTACCAACACCTTCCCTACTGGAATCGTGACGAGCAGGAGCCGTCATTAGCACTGAAGGGGCTAGTATATCAACACTTTCCCTCCTGTTGCGCAGGTTGGAGTTTGAAAAATAGATGGTATTATGCCTTTAGTTTGTGTGTCCTCTAGATCAAGTTGATCTACTGACTTGCGATGCCAAGGCATCTCGCTGTAAAGGAATGCGATGTCACAGCATGCATTTGTGCATTCGAATAGATGGCCGCCTATAACCCCTTCGCTGCGGCGGGTTTTCAAATGGGTTTGGGCATGGAGCTGCCCGGGACCCGTGGAGCCCGTCCTGGGCACTCTGACCTGCTGTTGGCCCGGGGGAGGACTGCCCGGGACCCGTGGAGCCCGTCCTGGGCACTCTGACAAGCTGTTGGCCCGGGGAAGGGAGCCCCAGACGACCGGGACCTGTGGAGCCCGTCCTGGGCACTCCTGTATGCCGTTGGCCCGGGGAAGGGAGCCCCGGACGTCCGGGTCCCGTGGAACTCGTCCTGGGCACTCTGACATGCCGCTGGCCCGGGGAAGGGTGCCCCGGACGCCCGGGGCCCGTAGCCCGTCCTGGGCACTCTGACAAGCCGTTGGCCCGGGGAAGGGAGCCCTGGACGCCCGGGACCCGTGGAGCCCGTCCTGGGCACTCTGGAATGCTTTGGCCCGGGGAAGGGAGCCCCGGACGCCCGGGGGAGGACTGCCCGGGACCCGTGGAACTGGTCCTGGGCACTTTTACATGCCGTCGGCCTGGAGGTGGGTGCCCTGGACGCCCGGGGGAGGCCTGCCCGGGACCCGTGGAGCCCTTCCCGGGTACTTTGCCAATGCCGTTGGCCTCATGGAGATGGTTGCCCCGGACGCGTCCGGGGGAGGCCTGCGCGGGACCCATGGAGCCCGTCCTGGGCATTGAGCCATGCCGTTGGCCTGGAGATGGGAGCCCCGGACGCCCGGGGGAGGACTGCCCGGTACCCGTGGATCCCGTCCTGGGCTCTTTGACATGCCGTCGGCCTGGAGGTGGGAGCCCCGGACGCCCGGGAGCGGGCTGCCCGGGACCCATGGAGCCCGTCCTGGACACTTTGACATGCCGTCGGCCTGGAGGAGGGTGCCCGGGACGCCCGTGGGAAGCCTGGTCGGGACCCGTGGAGCCCTTCCCGGGTACTTTGCCAATGCCGTTGGCCTCCTGGAGATGTGTGCCCCGAACGCCCGGGGGGAGGGCTGCCCGGGGCCCGTGGAGCCCGCCCTGGGCACTTTGACATGCCTTCGTCCTGGAGGTGGGAGCCCCGGACGCCCGGGGGAGGGCTGCCCGGGACCCATGGAGCCCTTCCCGGTTACTCTGCCATCCCGTTGGCCTCCTGGAGATGGGTGCCCCGGACGCCCGGGGGAGGTCTGTCCGGGGCCCATGGAGCCCGTCCTGGGCAGTGTGACATGCCGTCGGCCTGGAGGTGGGAGCCCCGGACGCCCGGGGGAGGGCTGCCCGGGACCCATGGAGCCCTTCCCGGTTACTCTGCCATCCCGTTGGCCTCCTGGAGATGGGTGCCCCGGACGCCCGGGGGAGGTCTGTCCGGGGCCCATGGAGCCCGTCCTGGGCAGTGTGACATGCCGTCGGCCTGGAGGTGGGAGCCCCGGACGCCCGGGGGAAGGCTGCCCGGGACCCGTGGAGCCCTTCCCGGTTACTCTGCCATCCCGTTGGCCTCCTGGAGATGGGTGCCCCGGACGCCCGGGGGAGGTCTGTCCGGGGCCCATGGAGCCCGTCCTGGGCAGTGTGACATGCCGTCGGCCTGGAGGTGGGAGCCCCGGACGCCCGGGGGAAGGCTGCCCGGGACCCGTGGAGCCCTTCCCGGGTACTTTGCCATCCCGTTGGCCTCCTGGAGATGGGTGCCCCGGACGCCCGGGGGGAGGTCTGTCCGGGGCCCATGGAGCCCGTCCTGGGCAGTGTGACATGCCGTCGGCCTGGAGGTGGGAGCCCCGGACGCCCGGGGGAAGGCTGCCCGGGACCCGTGGAGCCCTTCCCGGGTACTTTGCCATCCCATTGGCCTCCTGGAGATGGGTGCCCCGGACGCCCAGGGGCGGTCTGTCCGGGACACGTGGAGCCCGTCCTGGGCATTGAGCCATGCCGTTGGCCCGGAGAATGGAGCCCCCAGACGCCCGGGGGAGGTGTTGCCCAGGCATATCTCATCTGGTCCCCCGGGCAGAGAACCACCAGCCCTGGAGAGGTGTCCGGGCGTACCCTGCCCCTAGTAATCCGGAGGGAAATTACCCCCCTTTCTTGCAATCCGTGCACGCGAGGTGACAGAGGGGACCCAAGGCGTAAAAGAACCCGACCTCATGGAGCCCTAGCTGGGATCCGGGAGGCGAATGGCACCTCATCGGGACTTCCAGGGAAGCCCAGCCATCTGGTCGCCCCATTGGAAAGCATCGCGGGCGACCAGATGGCCGGGATCGAAAGGACTCCCAGCTCCCCATCCATCCCAAGCCTTCGCGGTGGGGTTCCTGACTTCCTGCCCACGCAAGGCAGGGCTCTTGGACCCCGGCTGGGCCTCAGGCGCAGGTTGGACCACCGGAGCTCTAGGGCCCGGACGACCTGGGGGGAGGAATGCCCGGGACCCGTGGAGCCCGTCCTGGGTACTTTGACATGCCGTCGGCCTGGAGGTGGGTGCCCCGGACGCCCGGGGGAAGCTGCCCGGGACCCATGGAGCCCGTCCTGGGTACTTTGACATTCCGTCGGCCTGGAGGTGGGAGCCCCGGATGCCCGGGGAGAGGTCTGCCCGGGACCCATGGAGCCCGTCCTGGGTACTTTGCCTATGCCGTTGGCCTCATGGAGACGGGTGTCCCAGACGCCCGGGGGAGGACTGTCCCAGACTCATGGAGCCCGTCCTGGGCACTTTGACATGCCGTCTGCCTGGAGGTGGGAGCCCCGGACGCCCGGGGGAGGGCTGCCCGGGACCCATGGAGCCCGACCCGGGCACGCTGCCATGCCGTCAGCCTGGATGGAGCCCCGGACGTCCGGGGTACGAGTGACCGGGACGCATGGAGCCCGTCCTGGGCACTTTTCCGTGCCTTCGGCCTGGAGCCCCCAGACACCCAGGGGAGGGCCACCGTGAAAACCATGGAGCCCGACCCGGGCACTCTGCCATACCGTCAGCCTAGATGGAGCCCCGGACGCCCAGGGGACGAATGCCCGGGACGCATGGAGCCCGTCCTGGGCACTTTTCCATGCATTCGGCCTGGAGCCCCCAGACACCCAGGGGAGGACATCCCTGGAAACCATGGATCACGACCCGGGCACTCTGCCATGCCGTCAGCCTGGATGGAGCCCCGGACGCCCGGGGGATGAATGCCCGGGACGCATGGAGCCTGTCCTGGGCACTTTTCCATGCCGTCAGCCTGGATGGAGCCCCGGACGCCCGGGTGACGACTGCCCAGGAGCCATGGAGCCCGTCCTGGGCAATTTGACATGCGGTTGGCCTGGAGGAAGGAAGCCCCGGGTGGCCTAGGGAGGTGTTGCCCAGGCATAGCCCATCTGGTCCCCATGGCAGAGAACCGCCAGCCTCGGAGGGGTGTCCGGGCGTACCCTTCTCCCTAGTAATCCGGAGGAAAATTACCCCCTTTTCTTGTAATCTGTGCACGCGAGGTGACAGAGGGGACCCAAGGCGCGAATGTACCCGACCTCCTGGAGCCCTCGCTGGGATCCGGGCGGCGAATGGCACCTCATCGGGACTTCCAGGGAAGTTCGGCCATCTGGTCACCCTTATAGGAAAGCGTTGCGGGCGACCAGATGCCCGAGGGGATCCGGACGACCAGATGGCCGAGGGAATCTGGGCGATCAGATGGCTGGACACGGAAGTGAAGCCGCCTGGACTCTCCCGACCCTGTCCCTGTCCCCGTCCCCGTCCCCGTCCCGGGACGAATGCCCGGGACGCATGGAGCCCGTCCTGGGCACTTTTCCATGCCTTCGGCCTGGAGCCCCCAGACACCCAGGGGAGGACCACCGTGAAAACCATGGAGCCCGACCCGGGCACTCTGCTATACCGTCAGCCTGGATTGAGCCCCGGACGCCCGGGGGACGAATGCCCGGGACGCATGGAGCCCGTCCTGGGCACTTTTCCATGCCTTCGGCCTGGAGCCCCCAGACACCCAGGGGAGGACCACCGTGAAAACCATGGAGCCCGACCCGGGCACTCTGCCATACCGTCAGCCTGGATGGAGCCCCGGACGCCCGGGGGACGAATGCCCGGGACGCATGGAGCCCGTCCTGGCCACTTTTCCATGCCGCCGGGGTGGATGGAGCCCCGGGCGCCCAGGGGACGACTGCCCAAGAGCCATGGAGCCCGTCCTGGGCAATTTGACATGCCGTCGGCCTGGCGGAAGGAAGCCCCGGGTGGCCTAGGGAGGTGTTACCCAGGCATAGCCTATCTGGTCCCCATGGCAGAGAACCACCAGCCTTGGAGGGGTGTCTGGGCGTACCCTGTCCCTAGTAATCCGGAGGGAAATTACCCCCCTTTCTTGCAATCCGTGCACGCGAGGTGACAGAGGGGACCCAAGGCGTAAAAGAACCCGACCTCATGGAGCCCTAGCTGGGATCTGGGAGGCGAATGGCACCTCATCGGGACTTCCAGGGAAGTTCGGCCATCTGGTCGTCGATTTGTCGAGCCCTGGGAGAGAACTGGGGCTCGGCAGGGCCAGGGTGCCAGCAGGTCCCAGTCTGCCAGGTAACCAGGTCTGGGGATATGCTGCCCATGCGCTGCCGGGGCCCGGGCATGACCTCCGGTGGGCCCTCAGGTGCGTCAGTCTGGCACGGGGAGGCTCTGAACCTGCTTGGCTGGGGCCAGGGCTCCACAAATCCACTCGCCCGCTCGACCGGGGCCTAAACGGCATCCTGCTCATGGCGGGCTTGGGGCTTAGCTTCCAAACCCTACCCCCAGGCCAGGGAGAGCCTCTGCAGGCCCCGATGGACCCCAGCACCCGGAACCTCAGCTGGATTGCAGGACGGGGGCTCCAGCACCCCGGGACCTGCCGGACAGAGTTAAAGCCCCGGGCCCGGTCCCATGTTCCGAACCCTAGCCAGGCCGGGGAATGCCTCCCCAGGCCCAGAGGGATCCTAGCGCCCAGGCCCTCGACTGGCTTGCAGGACAGGGGGCTCCAGCACCCTCGGGGCCTGCCAGATGGAGTTCAAGCCCCGGGCCAGGTCCCAGCTTCCAAACCCTAGCCAGGCTGGGGAGAGCCTCCCCGGGCCCCGGTGGAGCCCCGTCCCCAGCGCCCGGACCCTCTGGTGGCCTGCGGGACGGGGGGCTTGCACACCCCGGGGCCGGCCGGCCGGAGCTCAAGCCCCGGGCCCGGTCCCACCATCCGAACCCTATCCAGGCTGGTGTGAGCCTCCCCGGGCCCCGGTGGAGCCCAGTCCCCAGCGCCCGGACCCTCTGGTGGCCTGCGGGACGGGGGGCTCGCGCACCCCGGGGCCGGCCGGCGCTCAAGCCCCGGGCCCGGTCCCACCTTCTGAACCCTAGCCAGGCTGGGGAGAGCCTCCCCGGGCACTGGTGGAGCCCCGTCCCCAGCGCCCGGACCCTCTGGTGGCCTGCGGGACGGGGGGCTCGCGCACCCCAGGGCCGGCCGGCCGGAGCTCAAGCCCCGGGCCCGGTCTCACCTTCCGAACCCTATCCAGGCTGGGGAGAGCCTCCCCGGGCCCCGGTGGAGCCCCGTCCCCAGCGCCCGGACCCTCTGGTGGCCTGCGGGACGGGGGGGCTCGCGCACCCCGGGGCCGGCCGGCGCTC
>NC_136070.1:710395327-710402827 GCF_964261635.1 Lissotriton helveticus
GCAAATGGCACCTCATCGGGACTTCCAGGGAAGTTCGGCCATCTGGTCGCCCCCATTGGAAAGCATTGCGGGCGACCAGATGGCCGAGGCGATCCGGGAGACCAGATGGCCGAGGGGATCCTGGAGACCAGATGGCCGAGGGGATCCGGGAGACCAGATGGCCGAGGGGATCCGGGCGACCAGATGGCCGGGCACGAAAGGGACGCCATCCGGTCGCCCCGTGCCCCCACGAAGGAGGGAGCGGGCGCCCGGGGCATGGCGGGCCGGAGGCCCGGGGCCCCAGCCGGGCCACAGCCATGGAGGCTGCCAGGGGCCGGCGGGCCCTCCGACCCGGGGCCCGCTTACACCTTGACAAGCAGGGGAGGCCTGCAAGGGACCGACGGACCCCTGTCCTGGGCCCTGGGTGGAGCGGCAGCCCGGGGGACCGGGCCCAGGGCCGGAGCGCCCGACCCGGGGCCCCGACCGGGCCCCTGGACCCAGCCGGGGCTCCCAGGCCCGGAGGCACAGGGGAAGCCTCCCCGGGCCCGCCGGACCCCGTCCCGGGCACCCTGCCCCGCGGCAGGACCCAGGACGGAGCCCGGGGTGGGGAGGCCACCCTCCCCGGGGCCCTCAGGGGCCCCGGATGGAGCTCCTGAACACAGACAAGCAAGGGGAGGCTCCCCGGGCACATCGGAACCCCTTTCCGGGCCCTTGGCAGTGCGGCAGGCTGGGAGACAGGGCCCAGGGCCTGAGCACCCGACCCGGGGCCCGCCCGGGCCCCTGGACCCAGCCGGGGCTCCCAAGCCCGGAGGCGCATGGGACGCCTCCCCGGTCCCTCCGGACCCCGTCCCGGGCACCCTGCCACGCAGCAGGACCAAGGACAGAGCCCGGGGTGGGGGGGCCGCCCTCCCCGGGCCCTCGGGGGCCCTAGCCACTGCTCCTGAACCCAGCCAAGCAAGGGGAGGCTCCCCGGGCACACCGGAACCCCTTCCCGGGCCCTTGGCAGTGCGGCAGGCTGGGAGACAGGGCCCAGGGCCGGAGAAACCAACCCGGGGCCCGGCCGGGCCCCTGGACGCAGCCGGGGCTCCCAAGCCCGGAGGTGCATGGGACGCCTCCCCGGTCCCTCCGGACCCCGTCCCGGGCACCCTGCCACGCAGCAGGACCAAGGACAGAGCCCGGGGTGGGGAGGCCGCCCTCCCCGGGCCCTCAGGGGCCCTAGCCACTGCTCCTGAACCCAGCCAAGCAAGGGGAGGCTCCCCGGGCACATCGGAACCCCTTCCCGGGCCCTTGGCAGTGCGGCACGCTGGGAGACAGGGCCCAGGGCCGGAGAAACCGACCCGGGGCCCGGCCGGGCCCCTGGACGCAGCCGGGGCTCCCAAGCCCGGAGGTGCATGGGACGCCTCCCCGGTCCCTCCGGACCCCGTCCCGGGCACCCTGCCACGCAGCAGGACCAAGGACAGAGCCCGGGGTGGGGAGGCCACCCTCCCCGGGCCCTCAGGGGCCCTAGCCACTGCTCCTGAACCCCGCCAAGCAAGGGGAGGCTCCCCGGGCACACCGGAACCCCTTCCCGGGCCCTTGGCAGTGCGGCAGGCTGGGAGACAGGGCCCAGGGCCGGAGAAACCGACCCGGGGCCCGGCCAGGCCCCTGGACGCAGCCGGGGCTCCCAAGCCCGGAGGTGCATGGGACGCCTCCCCGGTCCCTCCGGACCCCATCCCGGGCACCCTGCCACGCAGCAGGACCAAGGACAGAGCCCGGGGTGGGGAGGCCGCCCTCCCCGGGCCCTCAGGGGCCCTAGCCACTGCTCCTGAACCCAGCCAAGCAAGGGGAGGCTCCCCGGGCACACCGGAACCCCTTTCCGGGCCCTTGGCAGTGCGGCAGGCTGGGAGACAGGGCCCAGGGCCGTGGCACCCGACCCGGGGCCCGGCCGGGCCCCTGGACCCAGCCTGGGCTCCCAAGCCCGGAGGCGCAGGGGGAAGCCTCCCCGGGCCCTCCAGGACCCCGTCCCGGGCACCCTGCCACGCAGCAGGACCAAGGACAGCGCCCGGGATGGGGAGGCCGCCCTCCCCTGGACCTCAGGCCTTCCATGTCAGCCCGGCAATCTGGTCGCCCCATTGGAAAGCATTGCGCGCTACTATTGCAAACACATTATCTACCGGACTTGCTCTAGATGGCGCTCCAACATAAGGAATGTACCAACACCTTCCCTACTGGAATCGTGACGAGCAGGAGCCGTCATTAGCACTGAAGGGGCTAGTATATCAACACTTTCCCTCCTGTTGCGCAGGTTGGAGTTTGAAAAATAGATGGTATTATGCCTTTAGTTTGTGTGTCCTCTAGATCAAGTTGATCTACTGACTTGCGATGCCAAGGCATCTCGCTGTAAAGGAATGCGATGTCACAGCATGCATTTGTGCATTCGAATAGATGGCCGCCTATAACCCCTTCGCTGCGGCGGGTTTTCAAATGGGTTTGGGCATGGAGCTGCCCGGGACCCGTGGAGCCCGTCCTGGGCACTCTGACCTGCTGTTGGCCCGGGGGAGGACTGCCCGGGACCCGTGGAGCCCGTCCTGGGCACTCTGACAAGCTGTTGGCCCGGGGAAGGGAGCCCCAGACGACCGGGACCTGTGGAGCCCGTCCTGGGCACTCCTGTATGCCGTTGGCCCGGGGAAGGGAGCCCCGGACGTCCGGGTCCCGTGGAACTCGTCCTGGGCACTCTGACATGCCGCTGGCCCGGGGAAGGGTGCCCCGGACGCCCGGGGCCCGTAGCCCGTCCTGGGCACTCTGACAAGCCGTTGGCCCGGGGAAGGGAGCCCTGGACGCCCGGGACCCGTGGAGCCCGTCCTGGGCACTCTGGAATGCTTTGGCCCGGGGAAGGGAGCCCCGGACGCCCGGGGGAGGACTGCCCGGGACCCGTGGAACTGGTCCTGGGCACTTTTACATGCCGTCGGCCTGGAGGTGGGTGCCCTGGACGCCCGGGGGAGGCCTGCCCGGGACCCGTGGAGCCCTTCCCGGGTACTTTGCCAATGCCGTTGGCCTCATGGAGATGGTTGCCCCGGACGCGTCCGGGGGAGGCCTGCGCGGGACCCATGGAGCCCGTCCTGGGCATTGAGCCATGCCGTTGGCCTGGAGATGGGAGCCCCGGACGCCCGGGGGAGGACTGCCCGGTACCCGTGGATCCCGTCCTGGGCTCTTTGACATGCCGTCGGCCTGGAGGTGGGAGCCCCGGACGCCCGGGAGCGGGCTGCCCGGGACCCATGGAGCCCGTCCTGGACACTTTGACATGCCGTCGGCCTGGAGGAGGGTGCCCGGGACGCCCGTGGGAAGCCTGGTCGGGACCCGTGGAGCCCTTCCCGGGTACTTTGCCAATGCCGTTGGCCTCCTGGAGATGTGTGCCCCGAACGCCCGGGGGGAGGGCTGCCCGGGGCCCGTGGAGCCCGCCCTGGGCACTTTGACATGCCTTCGTCCTGGAGGTGGGAGCCCCGGACGCCCGGGGGAGGGCTGCCCGGGACCCATGGAGCCCTTCCCGGTTACTCTGCCATCCCGTTGGCCTCCTGGAGATGGGTGCCCCGGACGCCCGGGGGAGGTCTGTCCGGGGCCCATGGAGCCCGTCCTGGGCAGTGTGACATGCCGTCGGCCTGGAGGTGGGAGCCCCGGACGCCCGGGGGAGGGCTGCCCGGGACCCATGGAGCCCTTCCCGGTTACTCTGCCATCCCGTTGGCCTCCTGGAGATGGGTGCCCCGGACGCCCGGGGGAGGTCTGTCCGGGGCCCATGGAGCCCTTCCTGGGCAGTGTGACATGCCGTCGGCCTGGAGGTGGGAGCCCCGGACGCCCGGGGGAAGGCTGCCCGGGACCCGTGGAGCCCTTCCCGGTTACTCTGCCATCCCGTTGGCCTCCTGGAGATGGGTGCCCCGGACGCCCGGGGGAGGTCTGTCCGGGGCCCATGGAGCCCGTCCTGGGCAGTGTGACATGCCGTCGGCCTGGAGGTGGGAGCCCCGGACGCCCGGGGGAAGGCTGCCCGGGACCCGTGGAGCCCTTCCCGGGTACTTTGCCATCCCGTTGGCCTCCTGGAGATGGGTGCCCCGGACGCCCGGGGGGAGGTCTGTCCGGGGCCCATGGAGCCCGTCCTGGGCAGTGTGACATGCCGTCGGCCTGGAGGTGGGAGCCCCGGACGCCCGGGGGAAGGCTGCCCGGGACCCGTGGAGCCCTTCCCGGGTACTTTGCCATCCCATTGGCCTCCTGGAGATGGGTGCCCCGGACGCCCAGGGGCGGTCTGTCCGGGACACGTGGAGCCCGTCCTGGGCATTGAGCCATGCCGTTGGCCCGGAGAATGGAGCCCCCAGACGCCCGGGGGAGGTGTTGCCCAGGCATATCTCATCTGGTCCCCCGGGCAGAGAACCACCAGCCCTGGAGAGGTGTCCGGGCGTACCCTGCCCCTAGTAATCCGGAGGGAAATTACCCCCCTTTCTTGCAATCCGTGCACGCGAGGTGACAGAGGGGACCCAAGGCGTAAAAGAACCCGACCTCATGGAGCCCTAGCTGGGATCCGGGAGGCGAATGGCACCTCATCGGGACTTCCAGGGAAGCCCAGCCATCTGGTCGCCCCATTGGAAAGCATCGCGGGCGACCAGATGGCCGGGATCGAAAGGACTCCCAGCTCCCCATCCATCCCAAGCCTTCGCGGTGGGGTTCCTGACTTCCTGCCCACGCAAGGCAGGGCTCTTGGACCCCGGCTGGGCCTCAGGCGCAGGTTGGACCACCGGAGCTCTAGGGCCCGGACGACCTGGGGGGAGGAATGCCCGGGACCCGTGGAGCCCGTCCTGGGTACTTTGACATGCCGTCGGCCTGGAGGTGGGTGCCCCGGACGCCCGGGGGAAGCTGCCCGGGACCCATGGAGCCCGTCCTGGGTACTTTGACATTCCGTCGGCCTGGAGGTGGGAGCCCCGGATGCCCGGGGAGAGGTCTGCCCGGGACCCATGGAGCCCGTCCTGGGTACTTTGCCTATGCCGTTGGCCTCATGGAGACGGGTGTCCCAGACGCCCGGGGGAGGACTGTCCCAGACTCATGGAGCCCGTCCTGGGCACTTTGACATGCCGTCTGCCTGGAGGTGGGAGCCCCGGACGCCCGGGGGAGGGCTGCCCGGGACCCATGGAGCCCGACCCGGGCACGCTGCCATGCCGTCAGCCTGGATGGAGCCCCGGACGTCCGGGGTACGAGTGACCGGGACGCATGGAGCCCGTCCTGGGCACTTTTCCGTGCCTTCGGCCTGGAGCCCCCAGACACCCAGGGGAGGGCCACCGTGAAAACCATGGAGCCCGACCCGGGCACTCTGCCATACCGTCAGCCTAGATGGAGCCCCGGACGCCCAGGGGACGAATGCCCGGGACGCATGGAGCCCGTCCTGGGCACTTTTCCATGCATTCGGCCTGGAGCCCCCAGACACCCAGGGGAGGACATCCCTGGAAACCATGGATCACGACCCGGGCACTCTGCCATGCCGTCAGCCTGGATGGAGCCCCGGACGCCCGGGGGATGAATGCCCGGGACGCATGGAGCCTGTCCTGGGCACTTTTCCATGCCGTCAGCCTGGATGGAGCCCCGGACGCCCGGGTGACGACTGCCCAGGAGCCATGGAGCCCGTCCTGGGCAATTTGACATGCGGTTGGCCTGGAGGAAGGAAGCCCCGGGTGGCCTAGGGAGGTGTTGCCCAGGCATAGCCCATCTGGTCCCCATGGCAGAGAACCGCCAGCCTCGGAGGGGTGTCCGGGCGTACCCTTCTCCCTAGTAATCCGGAGGAAAATTACCCCCTTTTCTTGTAATCTGTGCACGCGAGGTGACAGAGGGGACCCAAGGCGCGAATGTACCCGACCTCCTGGAGCCCTCGCTGGGATCCGGGCGGCGAATGGCACCTCATCGGGACTTCCAGGGAAGTTCGGCCATCTGGTCACCCTTATAGGAAAGCGTTGCGGGCGACCAGATGCCCGAGGGGATCCGGACGACCAGATGGCCGAGGGAATCTGGGCGATCAGATGGCTGGACACGGAAGTGAAGCCGCCTGGACTCTCCCGACCCTGTCCCTGTCCCCGTCCCCGTCCCCGTCCCGGGACGAATGCCCGGGACGCATGGAGCCCGTCCTGGGCACTTTTCCATGCCTTCGGCCTGGAGCCCCCAGACACCCAGGGGAGGACCACCGTGAAAACCATGGAGCCCGACCCGGGCACTCTGCTATACCGTCAGCCTGGATTGAGCCCCGGACGCCCGGGGGACGAATGCCCGGGACGCATGGAGCCCGTCCTGGGCACTTTTCCATGCCTTCGGCCTGGAGCCCCCAGACACCCAGGGGAGGACCACCGTGAAAACCATGGAGCCCGACCCGGGCACTCTGCCATACCGTCAGCCTGGATGGAGCCCCGGACGCCCGGGGGACGAATGCCCGGGACGCATGGAGCCCGTCCTGGCCACTTTTCCATGCCGCCGGGGTGGATGGAGCCCCGGGCGCCCAGGGGACGACTGCCCAAGAGCCATGGAGCCCGTCCTGGGCAATTTGACATGCCGTCGGCCTGGCGGAAGGAAGCCCCGGGTGGCCTAGGGAGGTGTTACCCAGGCATAGCCTATCTGGTCCCCATGGCAGAGAACCACCAGCCTTGGAGGGGTGTCTGGGCGTACCCTGTCCCTAGTAATCCGGAGGGAAATTACCCCCCTTTCTTGCAATCCGTGCACGCGAGGTGACAGAGGGGACCCAAGGCGTAAAAGAACCCGACCTCATGGAGCCCTAGCTGGGATCTGGGAGGCGAATGGCACCTCATCGGGACTTCCAGGGAAGTTCGGCCATCTGGTCGTCGATTTGTCGAGCCCTGGGAGAGAACTGGGGCTCGGCAGGGCCAGGGTGCCAGCAGGTCCCAGTCTGCCAGGTAACCAGGTCTGGGGATATGCTGCCCATGCGCTGCCGGGGCCCGGGCATGACCTCCGGTGGGCCCTCAGGTGCGTCAGTCTGGCACGGGGAGGCTCTGAACCTGCTTGGCTGGGGCCAGGGCTCCACAAATCCACTCGCCCGCTCGACCGGGGCCTAAACGGCATCCTGCTCATGGCGGGCTTGGGGCTTAGCTTCCAAACCCTACCCCCAGGCCAGGGAGAGCCTCTGCAGGCCCCGATGGACCCCAGCACCCGGAACCTCAGCTGGATTGCAGGACGGGGGCTCCAGCACCCCGGGACCTGCCGGACAGAGTTAAAGCCCCGGGCCCGGTCCCATGTTCCGAACCCTAGCCAGGCCGGGGAATGCCTCCCCAGGCCCAGAGGGATCCTAGCGCCCAGGCCCTCGACTGGCTTGCAGGACAGGGGGCTCCAGCACCCTCGGGGCCTGCCAGATGGAGTTCAAGCCCCGGGCCAGGTCCCAGCTTCCAAACCCTAGCCAGGCTGGGGAGAGCCTCCCCGGGCCCCGGTGGAGCCCCGTCCCCAGCGCCCGGACCCTCTGGTGGCCTGCGGGACGGGGGGCTTGCACACCCCGGGGCCGGCCGGCCGGAGCTC
>NC_136070.1:710412827-710420327 GCF_964261635.1 Lissotriton helveticus
TGATTCGGAACCGCCGGACCTATCGGAGGTCAGACTGTGGAAAAAAACTCGGAGAAAAAGGACCATCGGGAAGGGGCTGAGAGGCAGGTGCATTCCCGGGCCCCTGGGGGCCCCGGCGGGCGGGCCCGGGTGCTGCCTGGCCCCGTCTCAGCATGGCCAGACCTCACGGGGGCCTGCCTGAGCAAACTCGGAGGAAAAGGCCCATCGGCAAGGGGGCTAAGCAGCAGGTGCGTACCCAGGCCCCTGGGGGCCCCGGCGGGAGGGCCCGGGTCCTGCCTTCCCCTGATTCAGAATCGCCAGACCACACGGAGGTCTGACTGACCCTCTCCCTAGTAATCCGGAGGAAAATTACCCCCCTTTCTTGTAATCCGTGCACTAGAGGTGACAGAGGGGACCCAAGGCGCGAAAGTACCCGACCTCCTGGAGCCCTCGCTGGGATCCGGGAGGCAAATGGCACCTCATCGGGACTTCCAGGGAAGTTCGGCCATCTGGTCGCCCCCATTGGAAAGCATTGCGGGCGACCAGATGGCCGAGGCGATCCGGGAGACCAGATGGCCGAGGGGATCCTGGAGACCAGATGGCCGAGGGGATCCGGGAGACCAGATGGCCGAGGGGATCCGGGCGACCAGATGGCCGGGCACGAAAGGGACGCCATCCGGTCGCCCCGTGCCCCCACGAAGGAGGGAGCGGGCGCCCGGGGCATGGCGGGCCGGAGGCCCGGGGCCCCAGCCGGGCCACAGCCATGGAGGCTGCCAGGGGCCGGCGGGCCCTCCGACCCGGGGCCCGCTTACACCTTGACAAGCAGGGGAGGCCTGCAAGGGACCGACGGACCCCTGTCCTGGGCCCTGGGTGGAGCGGCAGCCCGGGGGACCGGGCCCAGGGCCGGAGCGCCCGACCCGGGGCCCCGACCGGGCCCCTGGACCCAGCCGGGGCTCCCAGGCCCGGAGGCACAGGGGAAGCCTCCCCGGGCCCGCCGGACCCCGTCCCGGGCACCCTGCCCCGCGGCAGGACCCAGGACGGAGCCCGGGGTGGGGAGGCCACCCTCCCCGGGGCCCTCAGGGGCCCCGGATGGAGCTCCTGAACACAGACAAGCAAGGGGAGGCTCCCCGGGCACATCGGAACCCCTTTCCGGGCCCTTGGCAGTGCGGCAGGCTGGGAGACAGGGCCCAGGGCCTGAGCACCCGACCCGGGGCCCGCCCGGGCCCCTGGACCCAGCCGGGGCTCCCAAGCCCGGAGGCGCATGGGACGCCTCCCCGGTCCCTCCGGACCCCGTCCCGGGCACCCTGCCACGCAGCAGGACCAAGGACAGAGCCCGGGGTGGGGGGGCCGCCCTCCCCGGGCCCTCGGGGGCCCTAGCCACTGCTCCTGAACCCAGCCAAGCAAGGGGAGGCTCCCCGGGCACACCGGAACCCCTTCCCGGGCCCTTGGCAGTGCGGCAGGCTGGGAGACAGGGCCCAGGGCCGGAGAAACCAACCCGGGGCCCGGCCGGGCCCCTGGACGCAGCCGGGGCTCCCAAGCCCGGAGGTGCATGGGACGCCTCCCCGGTCCCTCCGGACCCCGTCCCGGGCACCCTGCCACGCAGCAGGACCAAGGACAGAGCCCGGGGTGGGGAGGCCGCCCTCCCCGGGCCCTCAGGGGCCCTAGCCACTGCTCCTGAACCCAGCCAAGCAAGGGGAGGCTCCCCGGGCACATCGGAACCCCTTCCCGGGCCCTTGGCAGTGCGGCACGCTGGGAGACAGGGCCCAGGGCCGGAGAAACCGACCCGGGGCCCGGCCGGGCCCCTGGACGCAGCCGGGGCTCCCAAGCCCGGAGGTGCATGGGACGCCTCCCCGGTCCCTCCGGACCCCGTCCCGGGCACCCTGCCACGCAGCAGGACCAAGGACAGAGCCCGGGGTGGGGAGGCCACCCTCCCCGGGCCCTCAGGGGCCCTAGCCACTGCTCCTGAACCCCGCCAAGCAAGGGGAGGCTCCCCGGGCACACCGGAACCCCTTCCCGGGCCCTTGGCAGTGCGGCAGGCTGGGAGACAGGGCCCAGGGCCGGAGAAACCGACCCGGGGCCCGGCCAGGCCCCTGGACGCAGCCGGGGCTCCCAAGCCCGGAGGTGCATGGGACGCCTCCCCGGTCCCTCCGGACCCCATCCCGGGCACCCTGCCACGCAGCAGGACCAAGGACAGAGCCCGGGGTGGGGAGGCCGCCCTCCCCGGGCCCTCAGGGGCCCTAGCCACTGCTCCTGAACCCAGCCAAGCAAGGGGAGGCTCCCCGGGCACACCGGAACCCCTTTCCGGGCCCTTGGCAGTGCGGCAGGCTGGGAGACAGGGCCCAGGGCCGTGGCACCCGACCCGGGGCCCGGCCGGGCCCCTGGACCCAGCCTGGGCTCCCAAGCCCGGAGGCGCAGGGGGAAGCCTCCCCGGGCCCTCCAGGACCCCGTCCCGGGCACCCTGCCACGCAGCAGGACCAAGGACAGCGCCCGGGATGGGGAGGCCGCCCTCCCCTGGACCTCAGGCCTTCCATGTCAGCCCGGCAATCTGGTCGCCCCATTGGAAAGCATTGCGCGCTACTATTGCAAACACATTATCTACCGGACTTGCTCTAGATGGCGCTCCAACATAAGGAATGTACCAACACCTTCCCTACTGGAATCGTGACGAGCAGGAGCCGTCATTAGCACTGAAGGGGCTAGTATATCAACACTTTCCCTCCTGTTGCGCAGGTTGGAGTTTGAAAAATAGATGGTATTATGCCTTTAGTTTGTGTGTCCTCTAGATCAAGTTGATCTACTGACTTGCGATGCCAAGGCATCTCGCTGTAAAGGAATGCGATGTCACAGCATGCATTTGTGCATTCGAATAGATGGCCGCCTATAACCCCTTCGCTGCGGCGGGTTTTCAAATGGGTTTGGGCATGGAGCTGCCCGGGACCCGTGGAGCCCGTCCTGGGCACTCTGACCTGCTGTTGGCCCGGGGGAGGACTGCCCGGGACCCGTGGAGCCCGTCCTGGGCACTCTGACAAGCTGTTGGCCCGGGGAAGGGAGCCCCAGACGACCGGGACCTGTGGAGCCCGTCCTGGGCACTCCTGTATGCCGTTGGCCCGGGGAAGGGAGCCCCGGACGTCCGGGTCCCGTGGAACTCGTCCTGGGCACTCTGACATGCCGCTGGCCCGGGGAAGGGTGCCCCGGACGCCCGGGGCCCGTAGCCCGTCCTGGGCACTCTGACAAGCCGTTGGCCCGGGGAAGGGAGCCCTGGACGCCCGGGACCCGTGGAGCCCGTCCTGGGCACTCTGGAATGCTTTGGCCCGGGGAAGGGAGCCCCGGACGCCCGGGGGAGGACTGCCCGGGACCCGTGGAACTGGTCCTGGGCACTTTTACATGCCGTCGGCCTGGAGGTGGGTGCCCTGGACGCCCGGGGGAGGCCTGCCCGGGACCCGTGGAGCCCTTCCCGGGTACTTTGCCAATGCCGTTGGCCTCATGGAGATGGTTGCCCCGGACGCGTCCGGGGGAGGCCTGCGCGGGACCCATGGAGCCCGTCCTGGGCATTGAGCCATGCCGTTGGCCTGGAGATGGGAGCCCCGGACGCCCGGGGGAGGACTGCCCGGTACCCGTGGATCCCGTCCTGGGCTCTTTGACATGCCGTCGGCCTGGAGGTGGGAGCCCCGGACGCCCGGGAGCGGGCTGCCCGGGACCCATGGAGCCCGTCCTGGACACTTTGACATGCCGTCGGCCTGGAGGAGGGTGCCCGGGACGCCCGTGGGAAGCCTGGTCGGGACCCGTGGAGCCCTTCCCGGGTACTTTGCCAATGCCGTTGGCCTCCTGGAGATGTGTGCCCCGAACGCCCGGGGGGAGGGCTGCCCGGGGCCCGTGGAGCCCGCCCTGGGCACTTTGACATGCCTTCGTCCTGGAGGTGGGAGCCCCGGACGCCCGGGGGAGGGCTGCCCGGGACCCATGGAGCCCTTCCCGGTTACTCTGCCATCCCGTTGGCCTCCTGGAGATGGGTGCCCCGGACGCCCGGGGGAGGTCTGTCCGGGGCCCATGGAGCCCGTCCTGGGCAGTGTGACATGCCGTCGGCCTGGAGGTGGGAGCCCCGGACGCCCGGGGGAAGGCTGCCCGGGACCCGTGGAGCCCTTCCCGGGTACTTTGCCATCCCGTTGGCCTCCTGGAGATGGGTGCCCCGGACGCCCGGGGGGAGGTCTGTCCGGGGCCCATGGAGCCCGTCCTGGGCAGTGTGACATGCCGTCGGCCTGGAGGTGGGAGCCCCGGACGCCCGGGGGAAGGCTGCCCGGGACCCGTGGAGCCCTTCCCGGGTACTTTGCCATCCCATTGGCCTCCTGGAGATGGGTGCCCCGGACGCCCAGGGGCGGTCTGTCCGGGACACGTGGAGCCCGTCCTGGGCATTGAGCCATGCCGTTGGCCCGGAGAATGGAGCCCCCAGACGCCCGGGGGAGGTGTTGCCCAGGCATATCTCATCTGGTCCCCCGGGCAGAGAACCACCAGCCCTGGAGAGGTGTCCGGGCGTACCCTGCCCCTAGTAATCCGGAGGGAAATTACCCCCCTTTCTTGCAATCCGTGCACGCGAGGTGACAGAGGGGACCCAAGGCGTAAAAGAACCCGACCTCATGGAGCCCTAGCTGGGATCCGGGAGGCGAATGGCACCTCATCGGGACTTCCAGGGAAGCCCAGCCATCTGGTCGCCCCATTGGAAAGCATCGCGGGCGACCAGATGGCCGGGATCGAAAGGACTCCCAGCTCCCCATCCATCCCAAGCCTTCGCGGTGGGGTTCCTGACTTCCTGCCCACGCAAGGCAGGGCTCTTGGACCCCGGCTGGGCCTCAGGCGCAGGTTGGACCACCGGAGCTCTAGGGCCCGGACGACCTGGGGGGAGGAATGCCCGGGACCCGTGGAGCCCGTCCTGGGTACTTTGACATGCCGTCGGCCTGGAGGTGGGTGCCCCGGACGCCCGGGGGAAGCTGCCCGGGACCCATGGAGCCCGTCCTGGGTACTTTGACATTCCGTCGGCCTGGAGGTGGGAGCCCCGGATGCCCGGGGAGAGGTCTGCCCGGGACCCATGGAGCCCGTCCTGGGTACTTTGCCTATGCCGTTGGCCTCATGGAGACGGGTGTCCCAGACGCCCGGGGGAGGACTGTCCCAGACTCATGGAGCCCGTCCTGGGCACTTTGACATGCCGTCTGCCTGGAGGTGGGAGCCCCGGACGCCCGGGGGAGGGCTGCCCGGGACCCATGGAGCCCGACCCGGGCACGCTGCCATGCCGTCAGCCTGGATGGAGCCCCGGACGTCCGGGGTACGAGTGACCGGGACGCATGGAGCCCGTCCTGGGCACTTTTCCGTGCCTTCGGCCTGGAGCCCCCAGACACCCAGGGGAGGGCCACCGTGAAAACCATGGAGCCCGACCCGGGCACTCTGCCATACCGTCAGCCTAGATGGAGCCCCGGACGCCCAGGGGACGAATGCCCGGGACGCATGGAGCCCGTCCTGGGCACTTTTCCATGCATTCGGCCTGGAGCCCCCAGACACCCAGGGGAGGACATCCCTGGAAACCATGGATCACGACCCGGGCACTCTGCCATGCCGTCAGCCTGGATGGAGCCCCGGACGCCCGGGGGATGAATGCCCGGGACGCATGGAGCCTGTCCTGGGCACTTTTCCATGCCGTCAGCCTGGATGGAGCCCCGGACGCCCGGGTGACGACTGCCCAGGAGCCATGGAGCCCGTCCTGGGCAATTTGACATGCGGTTGGCCTGGAGGAAGGAAGCCCCGGGTGGCCTAGGGAGGTGTTGCCCAGGCATAGCCCATCTGGTCCCCATGGCAGAGAACCGCCAGCCTCGGAGGGGTGTCCGGGCGTACCCTTCTCCCTAGTAATCCGGAGGAAAATTACCCCCTTTTCTTGTAATCTGTGCACGCGAGGTGACAGAGGGGACCCAAGGCGCGAATGTACCCGACCTCCTGGAGCCCTCGCTGGGATCCGGGCGGCGAATGGCACCTCATCGGGACTTCCAGGGAAGTTCGGCCATCTGGTCGCCCTTATAGGAAAGCGTTGCGGGCGACCAGATGCCCGAGGGGATCCGGACGACCAGATGGCCGAGGGAATCTGGGCGATCAGATGGCTGGACACGGAAGTGAAGCCGCCTGGACTCTCCCGACCCTGTCCCTGTCCCCGTCCCCGTCCCCGTCCCGGGACGAATGCCCGGGACGCATGGAGCCCGTCCTGGGCACTTTTCCATGCCTTCGGCCTGGAGCCCCCAGACACCCAGGGGAGGACCACCGTGAAAACCATGGAGCCCGACCCGGGCACTCTGCTATACCGTCAGCCTGGATTGAGCCCCGGACGCCCGGGGGACGAATGCCCGGGACGCATGGAGCCCGTCCTGGGCACTTTTCCATGCCTTCAGCCTGGAGCCCCCAGACACCCAGGGGAGGACCACCGTGAAAACCATGGAGCCCGACCCGGGCACTCTGCCATACCGTCAGCCTGGATGGAGCCCCGGACGCCCGGGGGACGAATGCCCGGGACGCATGGAGCCCGTCCTGGCCACTTTTCCATGCCGCCGGGGTGGATGGAGCCCCGGGCGCCCAGGGGACGACTGCCCAAGAGCCATGGAGCCCGTCCTGGGCAATTTGACATGCCGTCGGCCTGGCGGAAGGAAGCCCCGGGTGGCCTAGGGAGGTGTTACCCAGGCATAGCCTATCTGGTCCCCATGGCAGAGAACCACCAGCCTTGGAGGGGTGTCTGGGCGTACCCTGTCCCTAGTAATCCGGAGGGAAATTACCCCCCTTTCTTGCAATCCGTGCACGCGAGGTGACAGAGGGGACCCAAGGCGTAAAAGAACCCGACCTCATGGAGCCCTAGCTGGGATCTGGGAGGCGAATGGCACCTCATCGGGACTTCCAGGGAAGTTCGGCCATCTGGTCGTCGATTTGTCGAGCCCTGGGAGAGAACTGGGGCTCGGCAGGGCCAGGGTGCCAGCAGGTCCCAGTCTGCCAGGTAACCAGGTCTGGGGATATGCTGCCCATGCGCTGCCGGGGCCCGGGCATGACCTCCGGTGGGCCCTCAGGTGCGTCAGTCTGGCACGGGGAGGCTCTGAACCTGCTTGGCTGGGGCCAGGGCTCCACAAATCCACTCGCCCGCTCGACCGGGGCCTAAACGGCGTCCTGCTCATGGCGGGCTTGGGGCTTAGCTTCCAAACCCTACCCCCAGGCCAGGGAGAGCCTCTGCAGGCCCCGATGGACCCCAGCACCCGGAACCTCAGCTGGATTGCAGGACGGGGGCTCCAGCACCCCGGGACCTGCCGGACAGAGTTAAAGCCCCGGGCCCGGTCCCATGTTCCGAACCCTAGCCAGGCCGGGGAATGCCTCCCCAGGCCCAGAGGGATCCTAGCGCCCAGGCCCTCGACTGGCTTGCAGGACAGGGGGCTCCAGCACCCTCGGGGCCTGCCAGATGGAGTTCAAGCCCCGGGCCAGGTCCCAGCTTCCAAACCCTAGCCAGGCTGGGGA
>NC_136070.1:710430327-710437827 GCF_964261635.1 Lissotriton helveticus
TGCGGGCGACCAGATGGCCGAGGCGATCCGGGAGACCAGATGGCCGAGGGGATCCTGGAGACCAGATGGCCGAGGGGATCCGGGAGACCAGATGGCCGAGGGGATCCGGGCGACCAGATGGCCGGGCACGAAAGGGACGCCATCCGGTCGCCCCGTGCCCCCACGAAGGAGGGAGCGGGCGCCCGGGGCATGGCGGGCCGGAGGCCCGGGGCCCCAGCCGGGCCACAGCCATGGAGGCTGCCAGGGGCCGGCGGGCCCTCCGACCCGGGGCCCGCTTACACCTTGACAAGCAGGGGAGGCCTGCAAGGGACCGACGGACCCCTGTCCTGGGCCCTGGGTGGAGCGGCAGCCCGGGGGACCGGGCCCAGGGCCGGAGCGCCCGACCCGGGGCCCCGACCGGGCCCCTGGACCCAGCCGGGGCTCCCAGGCCCGGAGGCACAGGGGAAGCCTCCCCGGGCCCGCCGGACCCCGTCCCGGGCACCCTGCCCCGCGGCAGGACCCAGGACGGAGCCCGGGGTGGGGAGGCCACCCTCCCCGGGGCCCTCAGGGGCCCCGGATGGAGCTCCTGAACACAGACAAGCAAGGGGAGGCTCCCCGGGCACATCGGAACCCCTTTCCGGGCCCTTGGCAGTGCGGCAGGCTGGGAGACAGGGCCCAGGGCCTGAGCACCCGACCCGGGGCCCGCCCGGGCCCCTGGACCCAGCCGGGGCTCCCAAGCCCGGAGGCGCATGGGACGCCTCCCCGGTCCCTCCGGACCCCGTCCCGGGCACTCTGCCACGCAGCAGGACCAAGGACAGAGCCCGGGGTGGGGAGGCCGCCCTCCCCGGGCCCTCGGGGGCCCTAGCCACTGCTCCTGAACCCAGCCAAGCAAGGGGAGGCTCCCCGGGCACACCGGAACCCCTTCCCGGGCCCTTGGCAGTGCGGCAGGCTGGGAGACAGGGCCCAGGGCCGGAGAAACCAACCCGGGGCCCGGCCGGGCCCCTGGACGCAGCCGGGGCTCCCAAGCCCGGAGGTGCATGGGACGCCTCCCCGGTCCCTCCGGACCCCGTCCCGGGCACCCTGCCACGCAGCAGGACCAAGGACAGAGCCCGGGGTGGGGAGGCCGCCCTCCCCGGGCCCTCAGGGGCCCTAGCCACTGCTCCTGAACCCAGCCAAGCAAGGGGAGGCTCCCCGGGCACATCGGAACCCCTTCCCGGGCCCTTGGCAGTGCGGCACGCTGGGAGACAGGGCCCAGGGCCGGAGAAACCGACCCGGGGCCCGGCCGGGCCCCTGGACGCAGCCGGGGCTCCCAAGCCCGGAGGTGCATGGGACGCCTCCCCGGTCCCTCCGGACCCCGTCCCGGGCACCCTGCCACGCAGCAGGACCAAGGACAGAGCCCGGGGTGGGGAGGCCACCCTCCCCGGGCCCTCAGGGGCCCTAGCCACTGCTCCTGAACCCCGCCAAGCAAGGGGAGGCTCCCCGGGCACACCGGAACCCCTTCCCGGGCCCTTGGCAGTGCGGCAGGCTGGGAGACAGGGCCCAGGGCCGGAGAAACCGACCCGGGGCCCGGCCGGGCCCCTGGACGCAGCCGGGGCTCCCAAGCCCGGAGGTGCATGGGACGCCTCCCCGGTCCCTCCGGACCCCATCCCGGGCACCCTGCCACGCAGCAGGACCAAGGACAGAGCCCGGGGTGGGGAGGCCGCCCTCCCCGGGCCCTCAGGGGCCCTAGCCACTGCTCCTGAACCCAGCCAAGCAAGGGCAGGCTCCCCGGGCACACCGGAACCCCTTTCCGGGCCCTTGGCAGTGCGGCAGGCTGGGAGACAGGGCCCAGGGCCGTGGCACCCGACCCGGGGCCCGGCCGGGCCCCTGGACCCAGCCTGGGCTCCCAAGCCCGGAGGCGCAGGGGGAAGCCTCCCCGGGCCCTCCAGGACCCCGTCCCGGGCACCCTGCCACGCAGCAGGACCAAGGACAGCGCCCGGGATGGGGAGGCCGCCCTCCCCTGGACCTCAGGCCTTCCATGTCAGCCCGGCAATCTGGTCGCCCCATTGGAAAGCATTGCGCGCTACTATTGCAAACACATTATCTACCGGACTTGCTCTAGATGGCGCTCCAACATAAGGAATGTACCAACACCTTCCCTACTGGAATCGTGACGAGCAGGAGCCGTCATTAGCACTGAAGGGGCTAGTATATCAACACTTTCCCTCCTGTTGCGCAGGTTGGAGTTTGAAAAATAGATTGTATTATGCCTTTAGTTTGTGTGTCCTCTAGATCAAGTTGATCTACTGACTTGCGATGCCAAGGCATCTCGCTGTAAAGGAATGCGATGTCACAGCATGCATTTGTGCATTCGAATAGATGGCCGCCTATAACCCCTTCGCTGCGGCGGGTTTTCAAATGGGTTTGGGCATGGAGCTGCCCGGGACCCGTGGAGCCCGTCCTGGGCACTCTGACCTGCTGTTGGCCCGGGGGAGGACTGCCCGGGACCCGTGGAGCCCGTCCTGGGCACTCTGACAAGCTGTTGGCCCGGGGAAGGGAGCCCCAGACGACCGGGACCTGTGGAGCCCGTCCTGGGCACTCCTGTATGCCGTTGGCCCGGGGAAGGGAGCCCCGGACGTCCGGGTCCCGTGGAACTCGTCCTGGGCACTCTGACATGCCGCTGGCCCGGGGAAGGGTGCCCCGGACGCCCGGGGCCCGTAGCCCGTCCTGGGCACTCTGACAAGCCGTTGGCCCGGGGAAGGGAGCCCTGGACGCCCGGGACCCGTGGAGCCCGTCCTGGGCACTCTGGAATGCTTTGGCCCGGGGAAGGGAGCCCCGGACGCCCGGGGGAGGACTGCCCGGGACCCGTGGAACTGGTCCTGGGCACTTTTACATGCCGTCGGCCTGGAGGTGGGTGCCCTGGACGCCCGGGGGAGGCCTGCCCGGGACCCGTGGAGCCCTTCCCGGGTACTTTGCCAATGCCGTTGGCCTCATGGAGATGGTTGCCCCGGACGCGTCCGGGGGAGGCCTGCGCGGGACCCATGGAGCCCGTCCTGGGCATTGAGCCATGCCGTTGGCCTGGAGATGGGAGCCCCGGACGCCCGGGGGAGGACTGCCCGGTACCCGTGGATCCCGTCCTGGGCTCTTTGACATGCCGTCGGCCTGGAGGTGGGAGCCCCGGACGCCCGGGAGCGGGCTGCCCGGGACCCATGGAGCCCGTCCTGGACACTTTGACATGCCGTCGGCCTGGAGGAGGGTGCCCGGGACGCCCGTGGGAAGCCTGGTCGGGACCCGTGGAGCCCTTCCCGGGTACTTTGCCAATGCCGTTGGCCTCCTGGAGATGTGTGCCCCGAACGCCCGGGGGGAGGGCTGCCCGGGGCCCGTGGAGCCCGCCCTGGGCACTTTGACATGCCTTCGTCCTGGAGGTGGGAGCCCCGGACGCCCGGGGGAGGGCTGCCCGGGACCCATGGAGCCCTTCCCGGTTACTCTGCCATCCCGTTGGCCTCCTGGAGATGGGTGCCCCGGACGCCCGGGGGAGGTCTGTCCGGGGCCCATGGAGCCCGTCCTGGGCAGTGTGACATGCCGTCGGCCTGGAGGTGGGAGCCCCGGACGCCCGGGGGAGGGCTGCCCGGGACCCATGGAGCCCTTCCCGGTTACTCTGCCATCCCGTTGGCCTCCTGGAGATGGGTGCCCCGGACGCCCGGGGGAGGTCTGTCCGGGGCCCATGGAGCCCGTCCTGGGCAGTGTGACATGCCGTCGGCCTGGAGGTGGGAGCCCCGGACGCCCGGGGGAAGGCTGCCCGGGACCCGTGGAGCCCTTCCCGGTTACTCTGCCATCCCGTTGGCCTCCTGGAGATGGGTGCCCCGGACGCCCGGGGGAGGTCTGTCCGGGGCCCATGGAGCCCGTCCTGGGCAGTGTGACATGCCGTCGGCCTGGAGGTGGGAGCCCCGGACGCCCGGGGGAAGGCTGCCCGGGACCCGTGGAGCCCTTCCCGGGTACTTTGCCATCCCGTTGGCCTCCTGGAGATGGGTGCCCCGGACGCCCGGGGGGAGGTCTGTCCGGGGCCCATGGAGCCCATCCTGGGCAGTGTGACATGCCGTCGGCCTGGAGGTGGGAGCCCCGGACGCCCGGGGGAAGGCTGCCCGGGACCCGTGGAGCCCTTCCCGGGTACTTTGCCATCCCATTGGCCTCCTGGAGATGGGTGCCCCGGACGCCCAGGGGCGGTCTGTCCGGGACACGTGGAGCCCGTCCTGGGCATTGAGCCATGCCGTTGGCCCGGAGAATGGAGCCCCCAGACGCCCGGGGGAGGTGTTGCCCAGGCATATCTCATCTGGTCCCCCGGGCAGAGAACCACCAGCCCTGGAGAGGTGTCCGGGCGTACCCTGCCCCTAGTAATCCGGAGGGAAATTACCCCCCTTTCTTGCAATCCGTGCACGCGAGGTGACAGAGGGGACCCAAGGCGTAAAAGAACCCGACCTCATGGAGCCCTAGCTGGGATCCGGGAGGCGAATGGCACCTCATCGGGACTTCCAGGGAAGCCCAGCCATCTGGTCGCCCCATTGGAAAGCATCGCGGGCGACCAGATGGCCGGGATCGAAAGGACTCCCAGCTCCCCATCCATCCCAAGCCTTCGCGGTGGGGTTCCTGACTTCCTGCCCACGCAAGGCAGGGCTCTTGGACCCCGGCTGGGCCTCAGGCGCAGGTTGGACCACCGGAGCTCTAGGGCCCGGACGACCTGGGGGGAGGAATGCCCGGGACCCGTGGAGCCCGTCCTGGGTACTTTGACATGCCGTCGGCCTGGAGGTGGGTGCCCCGGACGCCCGGGGGAAGCTGCCCGGGACCCATGGAGCCCGTCCTGGGTACTTTGACATTCCGTCGGCCTGGAGGTGGGAGCCCCGGATGCCCGGGGAGAGGTCTGCCCGGGACCCATGGAGCCCGTCCTGGGTACTTTGCCTATGCCGTTGGCCTCATGGAGACGGGTGTCCCAGACGCCCGGGGGAGGACTGTCCCAGACTCATGGAGCCCGTCCTGGGCACTTTGACATGCCGTCTGCCTGGAGGTGGGAGCCCCGGACGCCCGGGGGAGGGCTGCCCGGGACCCATGGAGCCCGACCCGGGCACGCTGCCATGCCGTCAGCCTGGATGGAGCCCCGGACGTCCGGGGTACGAGTGACCGGGACGCATGGAGCCCGTCCTGGGCACTTTTCCGTGCCTTCGGCCTGGAGCCCCCAGACACCCAGGGGAGGGCCACCGTGAAAACCATGGAGCCCGACCCGGGCACTCTGCCATACCGTCAGCCTAGATGGAGCCCCGGACGCCCAGGGGACGAATGCCCGGGACGCATGGAGCCCGTCCTGGGCACTTTTCCATGCATTCGGCCTGGAGCCCCCAGACACCCAGGGGAGGACATCCCTGGAAACCATGGATCACGACCCGGGCACTCTGCCATGCCGTCAGCCTGGATGGAGCCCCGGACGCCCGGGGGATGAATGCCCGGGACGCATGGAGCCTGTCCTGGGCACTTTTCCATGCCGTCAGCCTGGATGGAGCCCCGGACGCCCGGGTGACGACTGCCCAGGAGCCATGGAGCCCGTCCTGGGCAATTTGACATGTGGTTGGCCTGGAGGAAGGAAGCCCCGGGTGGCCTAGGGAGGTGTTGCCCAGGCATAGCCCATCTGGTCCCCATGGCAGAGAACCGCCAGCCTCGGAGGGGTGTCCGGGCGTACCCTTCTCCCTAGTAATCCGGAGGAAAATTACCCCCTTTTCTTGTAATCTGTGCACGCGAGGTGACAGAGGGGACCCAAGGCGCGAATGTACCCGACCTCCTGGAGCCCTCGCTGGGATCCGGGCGGCGAATGGCACCTCATCGGGACTTCCAGGGAAGTTCGGCCATCTGGTCGCCCTTATAGGAAAGCGTTGCGGGCGACCAGATGCCCGAGGGGATCCGGACGACCAGATGGCCGAGGGAATCTGGGCGATCAGATGGCTGGACACGGAAGTGAAGCCGCCTGGACTCTCCCGACCCTGTCCCTGTCCCCGTCCCCGTCCCCGTCCCGGGACGAATGCCCGGGACGCATGGAGCCCGTCCTGGGCACTTTTCCATGCCTTCGGCCTGGAGCCCCCAGACACCCAGGGGAGGACCACCGTGAAAACCATGGAGCCCGACCCGGGCACTCTGCTATACCGTCAGCCTGGATTGAGCCCCGGACGCCCGGGGGACGAATGCCCGGGACGCATGGAGCCCGTCCTGGGCACTTTTCCATGCCTTCGGCCTGGAGCCCCCAGACACCCAGGGGAGGACCACCGTGAAAACCATGGAGCCCGACCCGGGCACTCTGCCATACCGTCAGCCTGGATGGAGCCCCGGACGCCCGGGGGACGAATGCCCGGGACGCATGGAGCCCGTCCTGGCCACTTTTCCATGCCGCCGGGGTGGATGGAGCCCCGGGCGCCCAGGGGACGACTGCCCAAGAGCCATGGAGCCCGTCCTGGGCAATTTGACATGCCGTCGGCCTGGCGGAAGGAAGCCCCGGGTGGCCTAGGGAGGTGTTACCCAGGCATAGCCTATCTGGTCCCCATGGCAGAGAACCACCAGCCTTGGAGGGGTGTCTGGGCGTACCCTGTCCCTAGTAATCCGGAGGGAAATTACCCCCCTTTCTTGCAATCCGTGCACGCGAGGTGACAGAGGGGACCCAAGGCGTAAAAGAACCCGACCTCATGGAGCCCTAGCTGGGATCTGGGAGGCGAATGGCACCTCATCGGGACTTCCAGGGAAGTTCGGCCATCTGGTCGTCGATTTGTCGAGCCCTGGGAGAGAACTGGGGCTCGGCAGGGCCAGGGTGCCAGCAGGTCCCAGTCTGCCAGGTAACCAGGTCTGGGGATATGCTGCCCATGCGCTGCCGGGGCCCGGGCATGACCTCCGGTGGGCCCTCAGGTGCGTCAGTCTGGCACGGGGAGGCTCTGAACCTGCTTGGCTGGGGCCAGGGCTCCACAAATCCACTCGCCCGCTCGACCGGGGCCTAAACGGCGTCCTGCTCATGGCGGGCTTGGGGCTTAGCTTCCAAACCCTACCCCCAGGCCAGGGAGAGCCTCTGCAGGCCCCGATGGACCCCAGCACCCGGAACCTCAGCTGGATTGCAGGACGGGGGCTCCAGCACCCCGGGACCTGCCGGACAGAGTTAAAGCCCCGGGCCCGGTCCCATGTTCCGAACCCTAGCCAGGCCGGGGAATGCCTCCCCAGGCCCAGAGGGATCCTAGCGCCCAGGCCCTCGACTGGCTTGCAGGACAGGGGGCTCCAGCACCCTCGGGGCCTGCCAGATGGAGTTCAAGCCCCGGGCCAGGTCCCAGCTTCCAAACCCTAGCCAGGCTGGGGAGAGCCTCCCCGGGCCCCGGTGGAGCCCCGTCCCCAGCGCCCGGACCCTCTGGTGGCCTGCGGGACGGGGGGCTTGCACACCCCGGGGCCGGCCGGCCGGAGCTCAAGCCCCGGGCCCGGTCCCACCATCCGAACCCTATCCAGGCTGGTGTGAGCCTCCCCGGGCCCCGG